>NC_052355.1:23814293-23950836 GCF_009727055.1 Benincasa hispida | reverse complement strand
AGTTGCGCAACGGAGCGTAGAAACGTATCTGCAAATGTTCATAGGGTTCTCCCTTTCTGCATTTATAGTTATTCATGCTGTAATTTCTATATGAATTGTATAACCGTTTGTTTGAAGTCGACTGTAAATGCATTGTTCATTCATGATTGTGATTTGGAATTATCTTTCTTCTGCTGCTCATGAAAATCTCGAATCCGATTTCCTTCAGCGATAACAGTGGAGTAGCTGCTAATTTAAAGGAACCGAGAAGCCACAAGTGCAAAAAACACATCGAAAGAAAGTACCATCTCATCAGAAAGATAGTACACCAAGGAGACGTGATATTCATGAAGATAGCCTCAGAAGATAATTTTGCTAATCCATTTACGAAGGCCCTCTTGGCTAAAGTGTTCGAGGACCACCTGGTCGGACTAGTTTCAAATTCATAAAAAATGTTCAAATTCAAAATTAGGATTTTGGATTTGAAGTGTTCAAATTCAATTTAGGGTTTGATTGATTATATTCGATATAATTAAACATTTAATTTATTAAAATTAAATGTAATCGGAGAGATTAAAATATTGATTAACATGAATAGAATTCATGTTTAAATTTAGGTGTTTAATTAATTTAATATTTGATATTAAATTATTAATAAATTAATTAATTAAATTTATTTAATTAATTATTTAAATAAAACATTTTTCAAATTTTTAAAATTCTAAATTCAGTTTAGAATTTAACTAACTTTAATTTTGTGAAATTAAATTTAAGTTTTTTGAAAAATGAAATTTGAAAATAGGAAATTCCACCTTAGTGAAATTTTCAAATCTTTTTCAAGTTTGGAGTGGATACCTCCAAATCAAACACCTAGCCCACTTAGGTTCAACACTTTGACGTGTCAATGAGCCGAACCTCATTAATTTGCATGATTTTCATAGATAAATTGATGAAATTTCGCAATGTGAAGACTTCATGCAATCTAAATTCCAGATTTTTGCATTTTCACTCCAAAAACACTCCTTCCCAATTCAGTTACCCTTAATTCAGTGTTTCCACCACACAATTAAAGTTAGCAGATAGTAGAGAAGATCATTGTGGTGGTCTACTAGTTTTTTGGAGAACCACTTCGTGGAGAGGAGTTGGAATTGCTGAGATTCATCAAAGGTATAACATGTTGAAACTCTCTTCTTTGTAAATAGTTTTCATGCATGCTTTTAGTCTCAAATTACCCTTAATTGATTCTGATTGTTTCTGCATTTTGCATTATTACTCTATTATTTTTTAGTCTTTTTTTTGCCGATGTGTGGAAGGGGAGAATTGAACATCTAACCTTAAAATCGATGCTAAACTTTACATCAATCGAGCCATGCTCATATTGGTGCATAGTTTAGCCCATAACCATTAAAAATAATTAAAACTAATCATTTTAATTTTTGTGGCCATTATTTTTTTTAAGAAAAAAACATACAAACCCAATGACCAACTACTCTCTAACTGCCACATTAATTAAGAATAAGGTTAGCAAACTATTTGAAAAAACATCATTCCAAATCGAGAAACATCTTAAAAAGGATGTCAAAGCTATAATAATATGGAATGTGTCATTCTTTGTTGATTATGTGATTTTGACAATGTACTTTAACATGCTCATGTAAACATATATTATCAATAGACATGCATAAACAACAACAATGCTTTGAATTTATACTTTGATTGCTTCTGATCATGGTAGTAAATTTTCGTCAACATCTCCATACTTTTATAGATTTGATATTGACATGAGAGTGAATCAACATTTTCATTATATCATAAAAAAATAAAAAAAACTAAAAATAAGTAAAAAAAATGTAACTAATAATCTTTTATCTTGTTTAAAAGACATAAAATGTTTATTTATTAATTTAAATATATTTTTAGAAAATTTTGTTTTCATTATTTTTTAAAAAATATTCATCGATACTTTTATAGATATTTTCGTACAATTGAGACTTCGATATTTTAATCATTGCTTCTGACAAATAGTTATAATGTAAAAAAAAAAAAAGAGGATTAAGGTTTATAGTAATATAACATTTTGCAATAAGTAAGACATGGATGGATAGCTTCCTCATCTTTATATATTTCTGCTTCTAACATGATCTATATACTTTGATACTCATTCCATTTTTATTTAATTTATAGAAACAAAATTTGAAAAGGTTAGATGAAGTTAACAATAAGAATTAATTATTTTACGTTAAAGTATACCAAACACCGTTAAATTTTGGAGTTTGTTTTAATTATGCTCTTAGATTTTGAAAATTTTTGTTTTTTCCCGACTTAAAAATTTTTACCACAAAATTCAATTAAAATTTTTATTTTTTGTTAAAATAATATCAAATTTAACATAACAATAAAAGTGTAAAAATTAAAAGACATATATGACATCTTTTATAACATAATTCATGTCAATTGACATGACAGTGGGTAGTGACTATGTACAAAAATTAATTAGATCAATAAATTAAATGGTATATATATTTTTAAATGGTAACTTTATCTTTTATATAGTTATTTATTTTTTTTCACAACATACTATCAATTCTCATTTTTCATAATGTTAAAAGTGAGTTTAGTTTTATGGTAATTAACATGTACTCATTTTCTCAAGGTAGAAGTTTGATCTCCCAACTCGATCGTACTAAAAAATTTATCTCTTTTGTTTTAATAATTTTTTAAAGCTAAAAAATACTTAAAGAAATAGAATTTTTTAAGAATATGATTTAAAGTTAATTTTAAGATTTATTAAAATAGAATAAATTCTAAAATAAAGACCAAAAATCAAATTTCAACTAAAATAATCATTATAATAATAGCAAAGAATTGGAATGACAAAGATAAGCATTAAACTCCAAATCTTATTATCAATCAATACACCCAAAAAAAAAAAAAAAAAAAACTTCTTCGATTCCCAAAGAAAGTGAAACATCCTTCATCCACTGAACGAAAGCTCATCTTCTTCAATCTTCATCACTGTACTCAAATTTCCACCATGTGAGTACACACAAAGAACTTCATCTTTTACCTTACCTTTCGGCTCCAACTTGTTCTTTCCCTTTCCTCTCTCTCTCTCTACTCTCAAATCAAACAACAATCGAATTATTTCCCGCCTTTACATCACCTCCTTTTTTTTTTCTATTCTCGAATCCCCTTCGTCATCTTCTTCCACTGCATTTTTCTATTCACTTTCTTACTTCAATTTGCTTGGTGGGTTTCAATCTCTGTGTTGAAATTCACCCGATTTCCCATTAAACAAATGGGGGAAAAGGAAAAAGAAAAGAAAAAAAACCTAATAATCAGTGAGCTCATGGGGATGATTTAGTTGTTTTTTTTTCTTTTTCCCCCATGATTCTTTTCGATTCTGAAAAGTGGGTTGCTCTTCTTTTTTTTTTAAGATTCTTTAGCCATTTGTGAAAGGAGATTCTTGATTCCCTTGTATTGATTCCGATTTAAACGCCTCCTTTTTGAAAATCGCCCAAAAAAGCTTCAATGTCTCTTGGCCTTTAGCCTCTGTATCCGTCCCCTTCTCTTCCCTTTCCCCTTTCTTTTGACTTCAAAATCAAAACCCCTTTTCGAAATGGACTTATAAATGAGCTCTTAAGCCACACCCTTCACAAAAATTAGTTTCTCATAGCCACAACTAATGGAAACTCTGTATCCATCTTCACATCTCTCGAGCTCTTCCTGGTTTGTGCTTGATAATCCAAGTACAAAGTGGACTAAGGAAGAGAACAAGATGTTTGAGAGGGCTCTTGCTATATATGATAAAGAAACACCTGATAGATGGTTCAAAGTAGCTGCAATGATCCCTGGAAAAACTGTGGGGGATGTGATTAAGCAATATAGAGAGCTTGAAGAAGATGTTTGTGAAATAGAAGCTGGGAGATTCCCAATCCCAGGTTATGATTTTGCGTCTTCTTTTTCATTTGAGTTTGTTGATGATCGAAATTTCGATGTGTATAGAAGGAAATCTTCTGTTGGTAGGGGCTCTGATCATGAAAGGAAGAAAGGAGTTCCATGGACAGAGGAAGAACACAAGTAAGTTTTCATTTGTGGACTTTTCTGATATCATATTTTATTGTTTGGATTGATGGGTAGGTTTGGTTTTCTGCATACTGAAGCCTTAAGCAAAACATTGTAACTTGATCATGGTGTTTTTGAAGTGGTTGTTTTGTTTTATTGTCTTGTTTGTGAATCTGTTTTGTTGTTATATGACAAGGGTGTTCCTGCAATGGAAATTATTTATCTATAGGCAATTTCTAAGGGGACTTTTGAAGTATGGAAAAGGTGATTGGAGAAACATCTCAAGAAACTTCGTGAACTCCAAGACTCCTACTCAAGTGGCAAGCCATGCTCAAAAATACTTCATGAGGCAGCTTTCAGGAGGCAAAGACAAGAGAAGGCCAAGCATCCATGATATCACTACTGTTAATCTCACAGAGGCCACAGCATCAGAGAATGAGAAGTTATCTTCAATGGATCAGCTTTCCAAGCTTCCTTCACTGCAGAAGGCATCCTGCTATCAAAAGCTTTTGTTCGATTGGAACCAATCCAGCGATGGGGGGCTGCTTGGTTTAGGATCTAATTTTGGTGATCATCTTGTGTCGTTCCCATCTGGGATTGCTGCAAATGGAATAAAGAATGAGCAAGATCAAGAACTGAACAATGCATATTATGGAACTTACACCAAACCTCACAAATCCATATTTCAATTTGAACCCTCAAGACATCAAATTTACGGATGAGGCGGATAGATGTTCGTGTTCATTGCTCGGTTTTTAAAAACGCCATGTCCAATAAGGTTCTATAGACTCTTAAATGTCAATACCTTTTCTTTTCTGATGTTGTGTTTATGAAGATCAAAAGATTCATATATCTGTCCTTTATCATCAAAGACATATGTGTGCCATATGAAATCAAAATAGAAAAAAAAAAAAAAAAAACTTGCATTTGTCCTTGGATTTCCTGTTGTACTGGAGACCTTCTACTGTTTGAAACTTGAACACTTGCTATAACCATAGATTACATCTTTTACACACAAAATGACACGACGACCGGGGAAATCCCTCCCGAACACAACACAAATGGTAAAGCCTCAAACATTGTTAGTCTAATGTTGATGTTTTTGGGTTATGTTTTAGTCTTGGTTGATGTTCATATGATGAAGTAGACTGCATTACAACCTGCTGGTTTGAGAGCAGCAGAAAACAAATGGTTTTATTTTTCTTTGAGGGGAGGAAGATCTAGAGAAAAAGACTGATGATGAGTTAGAAGAATGTTGAGTTAGATATTTTGAAGGTGATTTGATTTATTTGCACTTTACTCTATGGTGGTGGTTTTGGTTTTGTTAAATAGATGGTGATATGATAGTTGCATACTAGAGGCCATGTCAGGAAGTGATGTGGCCAAACTTGCTGACTCATGAAGCACTTTGAAGAGCAGCCATTTTTGTTTGCTTCTTAATTATTTATATATGTATGTATGTATGTTTGTGAAGGCAATATAGGCAAGTTGACTGAGTCTGATCAAATCACTTAGTTGGAGCTGAGTTTGAATCCCACTTGATTTTAAAGCATAATAAGCTGCATAGTTGCATGCATTTTTTTGGCCACCAATCAATTTTTTGGTTGATTTACAAGTTTAGCTCTAAACTTTTGTCATATTAGTCTTTAAATTGTAGAAAATGTTTTTAAATTTACAATTTTCTAAATATATTTCAATGAATAAAACACCATACAATTTTAAAGCTTGATCCTTTGATCTCTTAATCTATAATAATTGAACTCAAAAAGGGAAAAAAAATCAACTTTCAATTTTGTGTCTAATATATTTTTTATATGTTTGACATTCTTAAAAGTTAATGTATTTATTAAGTATAAAATTGGTTTTTTTTTTTTTTTTTTTTTTTTTTTTTTTAAAATAATATATACATGAATTTAGACAATTGTCGAAGTAGATAAATACTTTTAAATGCAAAAAAGAAAGAAGGGATTAGGAAGTGCACTTGTACATAGTTGAGATGAACTTAGTAACCTCATCATATTCGAACTTTTTTATGTAAAATTGAGAGTTTAGATAGACATGTTTGTTTAGGAATTATAAAATTGAAAGATTATAGGTTTTATTTGTAATTTACTCTATTTTTTAAATTATTAATCACATCCAATCCAATTTTAAATTTTTCTAAATGTTTTATTTTAAGTGCCAAAATTTGAATGAATCTTCAAATTTTTAACTTTCTATTTACGTTCGTAAACATTACATAAAACCTACAATCATGATATTAAATTTTTGTTAACATATCGACGTTTTCACATTTTCCCTATTTAACATTAACACGAGAGTTAAATCAACATTTCTATTATAGAATAAAAAAATCAATAAAACATAAAAAAAAAAAAAAAAACAATAACAAAAAATTGTCATTAATGTTTATTTATTAATTTAAATAATTTCTTTGAATTTATTACATCAATATTTTAATCACCAACATAACTCAGCATATATACATCAATTATTATCTCAATAGTCAGATGACACGATTCTTAACATATTTAAAAATTTATGGATTAAAACGAATCAATTATTAAAGGTGTGAACAAAAATAGGTTTAAATTTTCCTTTTTTCATTTTTTTTTTAGATCCACCAACCCAAAATGCTAATTGTGGGTGGCACAGTAGGTAGCATCAGCAAGGTTGCTTGCTTTACCTATTTATAAAAGCATCTTTCTTTGTTGTTAAATCCTTTTTTATTTTTATTTTTATTTTTAGACATCTTTTATAAAGGCCAAAGCTGCCTTCTGATTTCCTCCACATTTCTTTGTCTCTTTGACATAAAAAAACTTTAAATTACTGCTAAAAAAGAGGTTCCATCATACTCTAAATCGCTAATAAATGCGAAAGTTAATGTCACATATGATAACGATTTGGCAAAAAAATTAAAAATTAAGGAGTAAACTACTTGTTAAAATAGGAAATACATGCTATGGTTCCAATTACAGGAAACTAATTAGCATATATCTCATATTCTCTAATTTCAAAATAAGGCTGTTTAGCAAAATTAGTTTAATGGTAAATAATTAAAAGTGTTCCATTACAAACCATTTTAATATTTGATTATTTTAAATGATAAGATTGTTGAAAATATTTACAAATATAGCAAGATATCAATCTATCTATGATAGACTGCAATAGTCTATTACTTGTGTCTATCACGATATAGATAGATAAAATAATAGTCTATCGCGGTATACCACAATTAGACAATAAAATTTTGCTATATCATGCAATTATTTTCTTTTAAAAAAACCCTCGATTTTATATTGAGGATTTAATTTGAAAGTACTAAAATGAAACATAAGTACTTTTTATCTATTTAAAAAATACTTTAGGGGTGCTTGGAAGATGAGTTGGTTATTATAGTTTGTAGATTATAATAATATATGTTTGGAGTGTGACACTATAACAAAGAGAGATTTAAAATAAATACGGTAGATAATTCTAAGTTATAAAATAGTTGTAAATATTACTATTATATTTGAAGTCCCAAATATGGAGTGGACTACCGAACATCCCCTTTTAAGTTATTCTCAAGCATGATAAATTTTGAAGGGAGATTTTCAAAAATAGAAAAATAATGGAAACTATTTATGCAAAACAACAAAATTTTAATTTTCTTTTATAGAGGTTGATAGAACTATCAATATTTATCAGTAATAGAAATGGATAGAAATCTATCACAGATAACTGATAGAAATGTCTATTAATGTTTTTTTTGCTATTTCAATAAATAGTTTAGTATTTTTCTATATGTAAAAATTTCTCAATTTTGAATCCGACATATATTTTTTAATGCACAAAACACCCCAAACATGATTTTAATTTAATGCCTTTGAAACTACTATTAGATATAAATTTTTTGTTTTTATACTTAAGATTTTAAAAAATAATCATCATGTTCTTTCGATGATTTTTCTTATTTAAAGTCCAACAATATGTGAAAATGAAGTATTTAAATATGATATATGTTTTAACTAGTTGAGTCGTAGGAGTGTTAAAAAAATTCGATGATCCGAAAAAATCGATGAACCTAACCCAACCTGTACAGTTTGGGTTGGGTTATCAATTTATTTGGGTTGGATTGAGTTTAAATGAAAATTTTATGGGTTGGGTTGGTTCGAGAGTTCACCTAATATAACCCAAACCAACCTGAATTTATTATTACCTTTAAAATATATTTTTTTTTGTTACTTATAACACAATTATTTATACATATATTGATTTTAATTTTATTTAATTTCAATATTTTTTTAATAATGTATTCTTCCATAACTCTTAAAAGTAGTTTCTTTGCATTTTAGAAAGAAAATTTTCACTATTTAGATTGAAATTGAGTTGTTAATCTTAATTCAATATATGGAAATAATTAAATAAGTTTTTACATATTTACGTTGTGCTTCTTTTTAGAACAAAATTTTAAATAAATAACCCGATTAACCCGAACCAACCCAACCCAAATATTTTATGATTGGGTTAAGTTGGGTTCATTTTTTAATAAGAGTTATTTGGGTTGAAGAAATTTATAATCCGAACAATTGGGTTGGATCTAAAAAGTCTTTCAATCCAACTCAACCCATGAACACCCTATTGAGTCGTATAAGTTAAATACTATTTTCTTAGATAATATATATATATTTTAATTACATTATTGAAATGTTAGTCAAATGTATATATAAATATTAAAAATATAATTTAATAGTAATATTTAGATGTTTCTAGAGAGATTTCTGGTGTATTATGCTGAATTTTCAAATCATATTAATGTAATGATTAAGCTGAGTTATCCAAATATTCTTTAAAAAATGGAGAAGGGGAATAGTGAAAGCCAGCAAAGGGCAGGGATAAAGATGAAACACTATATAATTAAAAAAAAAAAAAAAAATTTGAGCAAATCCACAAAATGTCAAATGAAATAAAGAAACCATAAAATATTAATCATAATATATATGCTATTTTAATTACTGTTTAATTTGATGCTTACCATTGTGAAAAAAGTTTTTGGACCCATTATATGTAACACTTTTGAACATTTTGTTCTTTTTTTTCAACCACATACAAAGAATTTTTATTTTCCTCCAAAGTTAAATGAGCAGCATGAATATTCTTTATTTACTTTTGAGTGGTTAATGAAATAATTATCAACTTTTAAAATTCCTTTTCCTTCTCATTATTTTTGTGCCAACATCACCACCCTTTGCTTTTTTTCTTTTTTCTTTTTTTCTTTTCCTTCTTTTCTCTTTTTCTTTGTGAGAGGTCTTCAATTTACTGGTCGATAGAGCCTGTTTGATAGACAATCTAAAAATAAGAATTTAGTAAAAATAAAGTTGTATTTCATATTTTTAGATATATATTTGGTGGCAGATTGAAGAATTGGATTTTAATTTAAATGTGTTAATAATATATTTATAAACCATAAAACTCATTGTATTTATCCACATAATTGTGGAATATAAACTATTATTAATTAATTTATGAACATGTTTTAATATATTTTTTTGTGTGTAATTATTTTTTTTGTAATATTATATAATTTATAATAAATTACATAATACATATTTTAGTTTAAAAATAAACTAAATTTATAATATGAAATACTATATTTTTAATAATTTTTTAATCTTATTTTAATATAATTATGCATTTTAAAATTTAAAATTCAAAATCGGAATACACTGACAACATAAAACTATCACACTAATTTGAATCACAAGATTTGACCGATTGCAAGTCGAATTTAAGAAAACATAAAATAAAATCTAGACTGCTAACCAAATATGTCGTGAATGTTTCAATTTGCATTCTATGCATGGCCTACCTTCCATTGATTTTAGTTAGAGAAAAAAAAAAAGAAAAAAGAAATTGATTCTTTAAATTTGTTATTACCATATATTAACCATTCTAATCCTCCTTTTCGGCTTTTAGATTTGGTTAATGTTGGGTAGATCGTGTGCCCTTTGGGCTTTGTTTTGAGTTAATAATATTTAGTTTACCTTTTTTTTTTTTTGGGTTTTTTTAAACCATTCTAATCCACTTTTTTCTCATCTATCATATCATATTCTCTCTATGAATTGGTTCTCTATATTAAAAAAAATGAAGATAAGCTGATGAAGGGGATAAATATGTCCTATGCATGAAGCTGAAAGATGTCATGCTTTGTAGCACTAAAAAAAGACACTAAAAACCAATATAACTTTATTATCATTTATCATTAACTTTCTATTCTCTTCAATATTGTTTAGTTTTAAATAATAACATTTAAAGAGAAGATAGATAAATCTAGAAAAAGCAATGGATTTTCAACTAATAATAGTTGCTTAAGTTGAGAGAAATAGTAAAATTGTTTTTTTTATAATAATTTGGAAAAAAAAAAGTTGAATAGATGCCTTGTCTACTCATGAACTTTCGACTTTATCGAATTCAATTTTAAATTTATATCAATATTACATATATATATTTTTTTTTATATTCATCGACTTAATTTCAATCCGTTCGTCAAAAAGTTGAAATTTGTGACTTCAAATAATGTTAAACTACAAATTTAAGTTTGATTAATTGGAAAGACAATTTAAAGATGAGCTAATTTATTGAAGTTTTATTTGTTTAGTTTTCTTTTTCTTAAACAAACATTTTGTAGAATATGTAACATTAGATCAACCACTCATATTATAGTATTTTGAAATCTTGACTAAACTTCAAGAAAAACATAGACTCATTCAAACGATTTTGTTTTAAATATAGAAAAATAAATCAAAATATTTATAAAATATAATAAAATTCAATGATATTTTGTATAAATAGTTTCTCTGAAAATTTTGCTATTTTGTATAAATAATTTCTCTAAAAATTCTTCTATTATTTATTTATTTATTTAAGAAACTATACTTAGTTAATTTTAGAGAGAGGAAAAAAAGTATCAACATATTTAATAAATATTCCACTGTACAAAATATCAAATCTGGACAAGAAAAAAAAATCTATAAGGAATTGGTTTGTTTAATATATGAATTGGATTTTATTTCATATATATATTTTTTGCTTGCGTGGACATTTTTAAATATAACAAAAAATAGCCAAACTTACTTACAAATATTATAAAATATTACTATCATAGACACTAATAAACATTGATAGATACCGATCTATCAAAGTCACCGATATTTAAAATTATTTCCATATGTTTTGTCATTTAAAATCGTTATCATGTATATAATTAGATTTATTTCAAAGCAAACACAATAGCATATGAAAATGACTTTATGCACTTTTATCTTTAAACTTTATTACATCATAAAATTTTCTTTTGGTTCATTTCTTTTTTTTTTTTTCCTGCCCTTTTATCTTTTACTAGACAAAAGGTTCCTCCTTTAAGTAAAGGGGATATTATTCTAATGGCATTTTGAAATCTTAAACAAATTTTTTAATTAAAATAGGGTTTAGTATTCAAATATTTCAAAATTTACTGGATTCAAAAGTTTTAGAACTAAAATGAAATAAATTTGGAAGTATAAAGATTCTAGTAGTTCAAGAGCTTAGTATCGAAAGTACAATAATTTTAAAAATTAAAAGTTGAAAATGAAAATTTCACAGATTATTTTGCTGCTTGTTTTTTTTTTTCTTTAAAAATATAAGAAAATAATAAAATAGAGAAAAAAAATGATATACAGTGTTTTATAAAAAGTAGTTTTTCCTTTTTAACATTTTGAGGGACACAAAAAAAAAAGTTTGTTTGGATGATTTTAAAAGCTAGATTTTAATTTCTATAGTTTTGATAGTCTTTATGGTTGGATAAAATTCTCATTTAAAAAAAAAATAGGCTTAATTTTGGGCAATAACTTTCCATTGGCATTTGCATCTACATGATTCAAAATAATTCAACTAGTTTGATCCTATCAAAACAAAAAGAAACTCTGAAATATATGTTTATGAACATGATTTTTAGAAATAACTAAATATATCGAGTACGTGTATAAGACAAAATTTATAATAGGTGGAATACATATTTCAATATTCAAATATTACTACCGATGGAATCCACAACAATTATATGTGGAATCTATAACGATTATACATATAAAAGTATATATATTATATATATATATATGTGTGTGTGTGTTAGAAGAATATAAATGAACTTGTGAACTAAAAATGTGTATAATCGACTAGTTGGAAAAAAAAAAGAAAGTTGTATCTATTATATATATATTACAAAAATAGGTGTCTAATACTTAGTGTCGTAAAAGTTGTTTGTCAATCACTCTTCATTATTCATGTTTGGTGTACCACAACCTAATTACCAAATGACCTAGGAATTTACACATTGATGTGAAATTTCTATAAACTTCATAATTTTTCTTAATTATTTTATTTTAATTATTTATTTTAATATTATATGATATGAACCGTTTAGACATCAAATTATTATTTATATATTTTTTTTAATAAATTTGATGTAATTTTAGCATTTTTCAATTATATATTTTGTTATTACATTTAAATAGGGATAACTTAGTCTTTTATGTTGTATTAGGGTTTGTACTGGGCGAAAACCATTTAAAGTTCAAAGTTGCTAGTTTAGTCAGGCCTCTTCGTCGTGTAATCAAGCGAATTAATCAGGTTAATTGGGGCCACATTATCGAGATTTTAAGAAAGAAATTGGGAAAAAGTGTAAGTGGAGGCACATCATAGGGGAGGAGAAAAAGAATCACAAATTGAAATAGGTAGTATATATGGGTCTGGTACGAATAGAAGTAGCTGAATTTTCAAGAGTTATAAGTCCCTAGATTTTGTAAGTCATGTATATATAAAGAAGAGCTTCGAGAATAGTCGTCATGTTGATCGAAACATGTTTCCATTATTCTTTGGAAGTAATTTGAATCGAGATGAGTATCTTCTTTGGGATGAAAAAATTAATACTATATTTGATCTCCATTACTACAGTGAAAAAGAAAGGTAAAATATAATATTTCTACATTTGCAAATTATGCACTAAAATGGTGGAATCATCATTACAAGAAATAATAGATACGGTAGCTAACGAAAAAGGCTATAATAGACCATTTATAGATACGATAGCTAACGATAGCTAATGAAAAAGGCTATAATAGATCTTTTATAACCTTTTTTGAAGGCCCTGATAGTCTAAGTTATTAAAAGTCAAGATTTTTATAATTTTATTTGTTAGCTATGCTTAATACTATTAAAAACCTTAAAAATATAGCATATTTTCCTTGTTATTGAAAGATATTATAGCATTACTTGTTAAAGCTATAATAAATTTCTATAATAACTTTGTAATAACATTTTTTATGCTATTATAAATGTTTATAAACTTTTTGTATGCACTATTATGAGATTTTTATAGCTTTTATCTTTGTGTTAGTAAAAGTTTCTATAGTCTTTCTTGTCAATTATATATTATCAATTGTCATAATAGCCATTTTTAGTCATTTAGCCATTTAGCCATTTAGCCATTTTTTATTACTTCTAATGGTGCAATAAACCATTTCACTATATTCATCAAATATAATGGAAAATACATTTTTTTAACAAAATCTAAATGATAGCTAGAAAGCTAGATGTATTGTATAGAATAAAATATCATAGTACTTGAAATATTACAAGTCCCATCTCATCATTGAAATTCTATAATTCATCACAACATATTTAATTAGTGTCTAATACAATGAAAAAAGTCAAACAATTCCTACAAAATGAGTAGATAAAATACAAGATTCACCAAGTTCTGAATATTAAAGTAATGGGTACAAAATTCAAGGCCAAGTGAGTCATCGTCTCCATTCATATGCAAATCTTTATTCCATCCACTTACAAAAAATTATACATATAACCAAATTTTATTTGGAACTCTTTTAAGCTAATAAGTTATCATTATCACATTGTAGAAGAATTATTTTCCTCTAGATGTGCCATAGAAAGAAAAACATCAAAGGAAGATTAAGATTTTAGAGAGCATAAATTAAGGAACACATGAAGCAATCAATCCCATGAAGAATAAACATAAACTTCCAGCCATTTTACTCAACAAATCACTCTACATACACCACCCATAAAGAAAAATAGAAAATAATTAAAAAAAATAATATAATCCAAACTTGATGCCTAAATACACATTAGCAAAACTAAGCAAATAGTTTAGAGCACTAAATTATGAACTTGTTATCCAATGGAAAATTATTCATGCTATTCTTTCATGGTCATCTACTAAGATACCCAAGTATCCTGTTTTTGCATCTAAGATAATCAAAGAGAAACATGAATTCACAAACATCAACATTCCAACCAAATTCTTGAGCCTCAAAATGGTAAATTTTGAACATGAAACTTCAATACCATAATTTTATAAATTTAACAAGTATCAAACCACTAACCTTTCTAGAAGGAAGCAGCATGGTCAGCCTGTTGTTCAACTCAACAACAAATTTTCAAAATCTATGATCATTGGCATACTCAAAAATGGAACTTAACACATATATTTGAGACCAAAAATGGAAGATAACTCTGAGTGCTTCATCATTTAAATGATAAAGCAGGATGAACATTTTAATGATATCTCTAACTATCTGAAATGAAGGGGAAAAAAAGGGCAGAGTCTTGCATCAAACTAAATCAAAATCTACCCCTAACAGTATATAAACATGGCAAAAACTTACTTGTAGCAGCAACGACTGCCTCAATGGTTGAGAAAACTCTTGGCTCAGATTAATCTTTAACAGATCTACTTGAAGCCACAACTTAGGATGACATGTCTTCAAACCTCTTGTAAACAACCAGAAAGTAAAATACTAAGTAGGGCTTTACCTTGAGAAAGTTAACTTATGGAAACCTCATGTAAACTTGCTCCAACAATTCTATCCCCTGTTTTTGGTTGCCTTTGCTACAGAACAAAACCATAGACATCCCTGCAAATTCAAACCTCTACTTCAAAAGAAAATGTAAACTTATGGGTACATCAGTTTTCTTATTATTTTTTACAGTAACTTACTAAAAGAAGTAACAAGATGCCTAAAAATTAAGTCAAATCGTTTACAAACAACTTAAAGGAGGTACCAAAAAAAAGTTATTTTTTAGGCAAAATTTACATACTTTAGCATAGCAATCAGACTACAGAGTTTGGCTTTGCTATAAGATGGTTGTGCGTGGAGAGATCAATGGATCTTATGGAAAAGCTTTAGCCCATTTTGCAACTCTACAAAATTTGATCGCAAGCTTGTTCAATATTGAAAATTTGATTTGATATGATGTCTATTAAAAAAAAAGGGCAATCAAGAGATAAATGGACGAGATTTGGACAACTCGAAGAGTATAGATTTTATAGGAAACAAATGAACTTGAAGAGTATAAATGAAACAAAAAATTAAAAAACGCAAAGAAAAAAATATACTGAAAATCTATACCTGGTGTTCGTATAGAGGTATATTGCTCAACCTACAACCTTGATTTAATCCACTACGCATCTTTAGTATCTTTTCCTCCTCCTATTTTTAATTTCGGCATGCTTTCAAAATTTTCATCTTATGGAAGTTAATCATATACAAATACCACCATTGTAAATGTGATGCGCATCAAAGTTGTGAGGCAGTGGCAAAATGAGATTTGGAGTAAAAGAGAATGAAATGTGCATCTAAATACCAATTATCTCTAAGAACTTCATCATCGGATGATTCTTCTGGAAAAAAACAGAAAAACAACTTATCGAACCAATCATGATTTATAAAGCAATTCAAAACTGAATTAATCCGACGAGTTTTCATGACTAAAATTTGTTGTTCCAATGAACTTTATCGAATATAAAATTAATTAGTGTATCAAATCCAATAAATCAAAACCAACAAGAAGCTAATCATATTCATCATCACTAAATATTTCAAATTTCATCCCACAATCAAGAATTCATTAATCAAACAAAAAAGCAAATTTCATCCCAAACCGAACAAATGATTGATATTTCATACCCTATTTTTTTAAAAAAAGGTTATAACCAAAGGCTATGGAATGTGATGTTTCTTGTAGTACATTTATTGTCGAAAAGGAGTAGAAGTGGAAATCATGCAACACTCTCATGTAAAGAAATCAAGGTTCTAATGAGAAAGTGATTTGTTCCCAAGTTTTTCCATAAATTACAAGTTTTGAAGCAAGGGAGCAAAAGTGTGTATAATTACTATGAGGAGATGTTGTTATTACTTGAGAAGGTTAACATATTTGAGGATGAGGAAGCTACCATGGATCGATTCTACTACGGACTTAATGATGAGATTTTTGTGATGCTTGTCGATCGTGAAAAAATTCGACCTTGTGAGGATTTGGAAGAAATGGTGCACGTTGCCATCAAGATAGAAAGACAACTCCAAAGGAGATTTTCAAGGTACACTAACTCCTATCAAGTTAGTGGGAAAAAATAGTTTATCTACTATATCTGAGCATTCTGATAAGGAGGAAGTAGTAAAGAGAAATTTGATAATGTCGTGTCTATGCATGATCATGATGTTTTGTCTAGTGAGTCATTAGATTGCAAGGACTCACATGACTATAATCTTGAAACTATTGTTGAACCACTTACTTTTAGAGAGGCATGTGATAGTGGTAGTGGAGTAGAGAAAGTAGATGGTAGTGAACTTGAAACTAGCATACTTTGTGCTAACATTGCTAGTCCATTAGAACCCAAAGTAACTTTTGATCCTATTGTTGTATCATTGCTTCTAAGAGAAGTAAAACTTGATGTGTGTGAGTTGGAAAAAGAGGTATGAGATCGAGAAAAAGCAATAGAAATATGTGATGAAGAAAAATATGTGAGTAATACTCAGTCTATAGACAAAAATGAGGGAAAAGAAAAAAAATGTGAGTTTGAAAATTTGTGAGGTTAATAAAAGAGTTTGCTTCCTGACAGGCGAATTTTCACCAAGTTTGCCTAGTTAATTCTTTGAGGTTTTGCAGGATGTTAAAGCTTTGACAATGAAGCCAAGTTCAATGATTGTACCTAGTTCTTTTGATGGTCACAATTGGAATGAGGATTGGAAGGATCGTTATTCTTTCCAAAATAGACGAAATCCAAGATGACGTCAATCTTTGACATTTCAAGACTACAACGTTGCTTTACAAGGAAGACCATCCAAGAGGAATGATAGGAAATTGACATCGTCTTCTTCCCATGACTTCAAAATTGCTTTACAAGGCTTTGACTCGGATTCAAGAATGAATTATTCAAAAGAAGGAGAGGATGATATGAACTGCTCAGACATCAAATTATTATTTATATTTTATTTAATAATTTTGATATAATTTTTGAAGGGCTATGAAGTCCGATGAGAAAATATGGATTGGTCCAAATTCGTAATTTCACGAAAAATTAAAATTACAGAAATCTAGTTATGTATTCTAAAAAAAATTTAATTTTACAGCATGCTTTTCAAAATAATTCAGTGAAAAAAATAATAGGATTTTGAAAAACTAACCTCTTGAAGACAAGATTCTTCACGAATTCCTCCTGAAGTGGCATGAACTCTTCGAATTCCTTGGACCTCGAATCCTAAAAGCAACAATTCCTAAAAGCCAAACGAATGTACACAACCACAAGAATTACCAAGGTATTCTCCTTTAGGGGTGAGAATCCACAAGAGTGTGTAGGCCTTTGTGTTAATTTTTGGGAAGAAGGATAGGATAATCTTTGAGAGGAGATTTTACCAGAGCAAATCATTTTCAGTACTCATTGTTCTGCATGCAGGATGAGATTTTAGAGAGGGGGAGGGGGGGGGAGTTACATAACTCCCGCTCACTTTTATTTTAAAATAAAATATAAAATTATATATTGTATATCAATATTACCTATAATATTATCATATAGTATATAATATATATATAACTCTATGTTACATCATATGTAACATAAGGTTATTAATCTCACATAAAATCTATAATGTCACACCCTTCCCCAAACTACCCTTTTAATCCGAGAAGAGATGCGAAGACAGTAGTTGCCAACCCTCTTATGATAACTAATGCCCAACATACTCCTGTAAACTTGTTTTCTCAGTACCTGATAACTAGTTTATATCTCTTTATAGTTCAGTATCCTATCCAGCAACAACTTAACAAATAACAAGAAAATTACACATCCAACACATATATTAGTTCCAAAAGTACAAGTGTTCATTTTTACAAGGTTGACTCGAAGTACCACCATGAACCCTCTAATATGTATAGACAAAACTAGGGTTTAACAGAACATAGTGGACCATTTAAACTTCGAGTTACTGAAATTCCTGAGTAGTGGTTGACTGACAGACCTATTAGGCTTCAAGGTATTGATCGCTACCTGGGGAGAGAAAATATTTAAAAGAATGAGCTTAAAATGTCCAGTGAGTGACTACTTTAAAGAAACATGCTTTCATACATGAATAAACATAAACATGCTTATCATAAAACCTTTACATACTCATTTTCAGGGTTTGGAAATAAAACTGAAAACATGAAAACATAGCATATGGAAACCCTGAATTACAACTCATCATTATTTCCTGTAAAGCACTTCTACTCCTCTGCCTGAACATGAGGGAGAACCCTTTTGCTCAATCCCTAATAACCTTAGTTGAGAGAGATTCCTTTTGCTCGATCTCATCAACGTCAATAACATAGATCATACGTGCACGTAGAACTGAATAGGATCTTAACTACCTTACCATACCTTCGGTATCAGGGATCCGTAACATAACTTAAATTTGGGTACCTTACCATACCTTCAATATCAACATTGGAGTAGGGCTTGTACAAGGAACAAAATATTAAAAAATTTCATAAACATAAAACAACATTCTCATGTAAATGATCAAACTTCTAAATTTACATGTCATTGCATAGTGCCTTGTAAACTTTTATCATGCTTATAAAATTCCTTTGTAGAAAATCATCACATTTCATAACATGGGCATAAGCTTACTGAAAACACATGCTAATTCTCACATAAAATCTCTCTTTAAAACTATGGATCATGTGAACAACATATATTAAAAGCATGTGTCAAGGAAATCACGATATAAAATAGCATGTTATACTGGCTATGTACCGAAAATCATTTATAAAAATCCTCATTAGAAATCATTTGTAAAACATGTCACTCACTCTCTTAAGCTACTTATCCAAGGGTCTATAGGCCTCTTCTATTTGTGTCTACCCTAAAATAAGGAAAGGTCCCTTGGTTAGTATCATTAGCTCCCCTTTTGAGCTTAATCTATAAACTTAACTTCATCGCATACTAGTAATGTCATCACATTATGACTAAGCTCATTGCATCGCTTATACTTAGTCAATTTAATTTTTACTTGGCTAAAGAATGGAAATCCCCTCTATCGGGTGCTCGAAAAGTCACGAATACATGTCTCCATGCCTATGCGATGAACATCCACTGCGCGTCTCACTTAGCATGCCTCCATTGTTACTACCGCTCTTTGTGCAGCCACACGCCTCATGTTTCACACACTTTACCTGACGACTACCTTTGCTCGCGTAAATCCTCACTTCACGCTTATGCACGTCGTTGCATATCTCAATGGGTCAGTTGCTTGTTTATTCTTCGGATGCATCTGCCTGCTTATTCATCCATAATCATTATTCCATATTTCAACTTCTAAATTTGATAACTGAAAATCCAACCATTAATTACCTAGATTTCCTTTTAAAAGCTTGCTCATAAACATCTTAACTCTTTTTACCTTAAAGTTTGAGCATTAAATTCTTCTGAATAGGTTGAAATCTCCTTAATCTCTTAAGCTTGCTGAGAATTCCTTCAACTCCTTCTAAGCTTCCAGATGGCAACAACACTTCCTCTTAGGTGTAAGAAAATTTTTGGCAAAACAATTTTCTTCTTCCCGAAGCCTATTTATACTTGGGTTTTCATGTAAGCTTATCTTAATTAAATGTCATCTAGCAATAGTAATCCTTAATCAACATTTCTAAGGTTGTCATTTGGCCTACTTACTAAATGATTAAGTTGAACTCTTCAGTTTAACTTCATCGCATGGGGATTGCGATCACTTTAGCCCTTTCTTGGTCATCGCATACTCCTATCCATCATCGAATCAATAGAATGATACCATCACCACATTGATCCATGACAACCTCGTTCCTTAACTTTTAAGCCTTTCGACCAATACTTACTTGCTCGATAGTGAACTTAACTTCTTTGTGGCCTTCCATGACTATCATGGGCCATACTTGGGCATAATTCCTCTTCTTGAACTTTTGGTCATATAGTTTAACAAGATTGGCCGCATAGCGTGACATAACTTCATCGCATAAAATTGTATGTTTTCTTCTCAGTGTTAATTCCTCTCAATTCCATTCGAGGGCCTAGAAATTCATATTTAGAACATTTTTCTACCTTTCAAGTACCTGAGAGCTTAACCTTTTAATACTTAAGAAAAAATTTCCTCATCTTTTAACTTGGTTTCATGCCCAAACTCTCAAAATTCACTAAGTGTTGGCTGCTTATCAATCTACCCGAGAGCATCCTTTCCCAACAATTAAGGATCTTTTTCCTTCTTCTTAATATATAAGAACACATTATACATTACATGTAACTTGGCTTACACTTACATTAATATTAATAAACATCTTAAATATATAATTAGGAGGACTTAAGCATAATTAACTAGTAAAACAAAGCTAGGGGTTTACATATAGTGTTTAATATAAATCTAAGTCATATTAAATTTTAACCTATAGTTTTTATATGAATTAAATTCATATAAATTTATATTTCAATCATATTCAAATATTTATTTCCTTTCAAAACAAACTATATATTATAATATATCAAATACATTATATTAATTATATCACATATAGTTAATTTAATATATAATTAATTCCCTCAATTAATTGAACAATTCAAATTAATCCAAAATTTAATTCTCAATTATCCCAGTCGAGCTATCGAGAGGACCTCATGGACCTGTAGATTGAAGCTCCAATGGTACTTGAATAATTAATTCTTTTAATTTAATTATCCAACATTCATTAACTGCCCGTCACTCCATTAAAGATAGATTATTGCACTCTGCACTACAGATATATTTCTTTGTCCATTGGATATAACCACTCAATAATGAGATGACCCTTCACAAATTGCTCATAAGTACAGATGGCCAAAATTACCATTTTGCCCTTGTAATTATATCTAACTTCTTAAGTACCACTAAACTCTCTAATGAAAAATAAGTCATAGTCTAACTATGACCAAACCCCTTACAGGTCAAGAGAGGGTGTGGTACCATATTGTTCATGCCTCAGAATCAGTTCTTAAGGGAGCAATTTAACTACTTACCCTGACATTAGGAAATGAGTGAATTCTGTCTTGTGTAGTTGTGTTTCCAGCTCCCCAATCAGACGAATCTCCAAAATGGTAGGCATATTGAGTCAGTGAATGGGACACTCTCACCCATGCAAATCAAAGGACCGACTTCATATGTAGAAGTTCACAACTCACTTCAGATTCAGGTCATGTCACTTATGGTCATCCTCGTGAAATGTAAGTCTCTACTATTAATGGTATTATATAATGAGATTATTCATTTCGTGGTTTGGTCTTATACAAACCCTTTGTTTAGAACATCCCTGCTCACATGTCTCTACATGAATGATCAAGATCAGACCATTTGTAGAATTTTACAATAATTGTAACATCTACAAAGCGGGCTGTTTTCTAGTGTCACAAGGATAAGGTACCTAACTTTATCCATCTATACAGACCATTTAGGTTATCACTTAAACATGATCCACCTCTATGTCTCTACATATATGTTTAAGCTACAAAAGATAAGCTTAAATGTTTGTTTATTGGTTTTGTGGGTTAATGCTACTAAATGTCAAATAAAATACCTCAGATTTCATTAAATAAATAAACTGTTTGTACAATACAATTACAAAATCAGGACCTACGAGATTTAGGGCATCAACCCCAACAATTTTAACATTTTCTAATTTTATCGTTTTTATGACATTTAAATAGGGGTAATTTAATATTTTTATGTTGCATTAAGGTTTTTATTGGGAGGTTATTTAAGCCTTGCTATTAGGTTGTTTTAAGGAGATTACGATGAATTGAGTTTTAGTCTTTGTGGTTGTTTTCAAGGTTAGCTAGAGAGCTTCTTGAATTTGCAATTCATTTGAGTTGCATGCCAAGAACATTCAAGTGAGATTGATCATCCTTATTGTGAATTGTTCGGATCTTAAGTGAGGAATTTGTTCTTTGTCTAAGATATTTGATCTTAAGGCAATTCGTGTCTAACCCAATCCTTAGGGTTGAAATCATATTGATTTGAGGGTTTTAGTGATTTAAAATTAAGGGTTCTTCATTCGAAAGGGTTGAAATCATATCATTCTTCATGTTGTCCATGTGCCTTGTAATTCTTCATGCTTGGTGTCCATGTAAGACCATAACCTAATTACCAAATGACCTGTAAATAGTAACATTTTGTGGAGTTTAAAAGAGCACACACATTGGTGAGAAATTTCCATAAATTTCATAACTTTCCTTAATTATTTTATTTTAATTATTTATTTTAATATTATGTTTTCTTCATATCCGTGTTTCCGTTGTGCGTCGTTTTGCTTTTCATTTTTACTACACGTTATCAACACGAGCTCCTATCGTTTCCCCCGCTGAAGGTAAGGCCTAAACTTGGACCATTTTCATATGTTAGGTGATTAAAAAATGGGCAAAGAAGATCTATGTCTGGTAGACAGTGCAATACACACATAATACCTACAAGTAAAAAATTCTTTTCCAAATTAACAATGCTAAAACTAAGTAAATATAATATTGGGTTCTGCAAACTTGATTGAAGGTTTTGGAAAAGTAAATATTATTTTACCTAAATGGACAAAATTTACAATTGATAATGCATTGTACCTTATTCAATCAAAGAGGAATCTTCTAAGTTTTAAAGATAAAAGTTACAATGGTTATTATATTGAGACTAATAGCAAGAAAAATATGGAATATCTATATATTATCCATACTGTCTCACATGAAAATCGTATATTGGAAAAGTTACATGTTTTATCTTCTGGATTATATTATGCTCATACACGAGTAATTGAAACATATGCAACAATAAATCCGAAGTTCATGAATCCAGACATATTTATATTTTGGCATGACTAATTAGGTTATCCAGAGTCTATAATGATGAGGAGAATTATTGAGAATTCAAGTGGACACCCATTAAAGAGTCGGGAGATTCTTCACTCTAATGAATTATCATGTGATGCTTGCTCTCAAGGAAAATTAATAATTAGACCATCACCAGCTAAAGTGAGAATTGAATCACCTACATTTTTGGAATGAATTCATGGTGATATATATGGACCTATTAACCTACCAAGTGGACTATTTAGATATTTTATAGTATTAGTAGACGCACTCAATAGATTGTCACATCGTATGCCTATTATCAAGTTGAAATTTCACATTTGCAAAATTACTTGCTCAAATAATTAAGTTAAGAGCATAATTTCCTGACTATATAATTAAGACTATTCGTCTTGATAATGCTGGAGAATTTACATCTTAAACTTTTGAAAATTATTGTATGTCAATTGGAATAAGTTTTGAACATCTTATAGCTCATGGTCATACACAAAATAGTTTAGCATAATCATTTATAAAATGTATGCAATTAATTGTTAGACTATTGCTTATGAGAACTAAGTTTCCTACCTCTGTATGGGGTTATGTTATTTGCATGCTGCGTCACTTATACATATTAGGCTAGTAGCTTATTACAAGTACTCACCATTACAATTAGCTTATGGCCATGAGTAAAATATTTTCATTTGAGAAATTATGGATGTGTAGTATATGTTCCAATTGCTTCAACACAACGTACTAAGATGGGTCCTCAAAGGAGGTTAGAAATATATGTTGGATTTGTTTCCCCATCAATTATTAAATATCTTGAACCCTTAATGGGTGATGTATTTACTGCATGATTTTCTTATTGTCATTTTAGTGAGATAAATTTTTCAACACTAGGGGAGAAATTAAGAAACTGGAAAAAGAAATTACATGGAATGTATCGTTATTGTCTCATTTAGATCCCCGTACAGATCAATATGAACTTAAAGTTTAGAAAATAATTCATTTGCAAAATATAAGAAATCAGTTACCAGATGCAAAGAAAGTAACATCACATATACCAGCTGCAAATGTTCCATCAAAAACTGATATTCCAACACAACAAGTTGTCACTAATGAGTCTAGAACATACCATAAGCGTGGTAGACTAGTGGGTTCCAAAGATAAAAGTTCTCGAAAAAAAATAATTAATAGTAAAAATCTGTGGGATACAAATGGGTATTTGTGAGGATAAAAATGAAAATAATGAGGTCACAAGATATAAAACAACATTAGTTATACAAGATTTTTCACAAAGACCTAGTATTGATCATGGGGAGACATATTCTTCAATGGTGGATACAATTATACTAAGATATTTAACTGGTTTGACTGTATATAAAAGTATGGACATGCACCTTATGGATATAGTTACAATTGTTAGGATTGGTACCCTAAATCTCTTGTATTCTCGTAATTTGCAAACCTTGTAAACAAGTAGTTACTAATAAAATAATTGTTATTTTATGTGCATATATTTAATCCAATAAATTAAGATCATAGGTTATTTTATTTAACTTAAACATGTATCTAGAGACATACAGGCGAATCATGTTTAAGTAATATGTAACGACCGGATCCTTACACATTATGATCCGACCGCTACGACATGCATACTTAGACTTTTCTATCATGAGATGAGTTTTGGTGAAAATTTCAAAGAACATATCTAAATTTTATTAATTAGATAGAAAAACTATATAAAAAGTTTATTTATCAAAACATCAGGATCCATAAAACATTAGTATGGTGGTACACAATGCATGTGCCTATAATAGTGAGTTTGATGGTTGGCCATTTGAGCGATGTCCAATTCTACCATCTACGCTGTGTCCTTACCTACAAAGTCTGTAAAAATATAGGATGAGTATATAATATACCCAGTAAGTAGTTCTCACGTAGGGTAGTGATCAAATGTACAATCACAAGCAACATGTCATGAAAACATATGATTGGGACCGAAAATGTATAATAATATGTGGTGGTCGATTATGCTTCCAATATAAATCTCTCCGTCCTAATAGGAAGATGAGGACCTAAGCGAAAAATAACCCATCTGATGATTAACGGGTCATGCAATCAGTAAGGCCAGAGTCGTATCCAACATCAACCATTAGCATAAACGTAATATTGGACTAGAGGGTTGCAACCATACATACCCTGCTAGTCCCTAGCGTAAACGTAACGTAAGATTAGGCCTGGAGGGGTGCAACCATACATGCCCTGCCAGCCTTGGAAGCATGAATTTCTCCACCCTGATAGGAAGATGAGGACTTAAGCGGAAACTAACCCATCTGATGATTAGCATTAGCGGGTCATACAGTCAATAGGGCCAGAGTCGCATCCAGCATCAACCATTAACATAAACGTAAGATTAGACTGGAAGCATAACTTACACCTAATTAAAACTTGATTTTAACGTAATCATGAACAAACATAATGCATGGGGTCCCTTGTAGAGAAACGTGTTCTAAACATGTAATGCAATATAACAATTAACATAACCATGCAACATAATAAAGGTACACTACCATAGAACATTTAAAGAGATGGTGAGATAAACTAATTACTATGATCTAGTTATTTCTTATTATTCTTTATGATTTGATCAGTAGAGCTTTCCCTTTTTAAACTAGAAGGAAATTTGGGCAGAATTTTGGGCAGTACCTTACCCGAGCTTTTCTCTTTTAGCCTTATAGAACTTTCTCACTCACATTTACTCTTTCACACGATTCTTTGTTACTGAGATTTGTTTGAGAATGGGTTAAATCTTCAGGCAAAGGGTCCTATTTAGAGTAGTTTTCAGCTCTTCTCAGTGTGACAAATCATCCTACAGGTGGCTTCTTTAAAATTACTTAGGGTTGAAGGATTCCTCTCAATAAGACACCTAATCTTGGCTAACGTTTGCCCTTACGTCATCATTCTTTGTTTGTATTCAATTTTAGGGTTTTCCCATGTATAATCTATAAGATCGTGGCCAAATTCAACGCATAATCCATGCTTCTGTCCAAATCTCGCTCTTTCTGTTCTCAGAATCTCGCTCTCTCCAGCTTTCTCGCTGGTTTGCTCTCGTGACTCTCGCTCTCACTCCCGCTCCAGCTCTCGCTCCCATTCTCGCCCATTGTCTCACTGAGAATCTCACTCTCTCCACTCTCGCTCTCTTCAATCTCGCTAGTTTTCACGCGTGGATTGCCTTCACTACTTGTGGATTCCACTTACCCTTTTTAACTCTTTCAAATTTTAAGAATATATGGGCAATTAATTCACCTCCAATTCTTCCAATGAGCAGTGCGTAACCAAAAAGTTATCTACTGCCCTCTGTCTCCTGAATTAGCTAGCGTCCAACTTCTAATTAATCCTCCCTGATTCTGCCCCCTTATTCATTATTTTTGGATAACTAATAAATTTCCTTTTTTTTTTCCAATTCTAAATTTCCACCCGATTTTCCTATTAAGTTTATATATTTTTCATTCTTAATTATATATTTTATTTGTTTTCCTACTTTCTAAATTAAGGTCAGGATATTACATTTACCACCTATTTAAATAAAATTTCGTCCTGCTTAACATTTGACATTTAATTTCCTGTAGTATATGCGTACAAATTTAGGTTGTTACATAATAACCTAAACAGTCTATAGTAGATGGATAAGATTGGGTGCCTTATCCTGGTGACACTATGGATACGACTCGTTTTGCAGTTATTACAAGTGTTGTAAAGTATTACAAATGATATGGTCCTGATCATTTATGTGGAGACATGTGAACAAGGGTATCCTATACAAAGAGTTTATATAAGACCAGACTATAAGATGAATAGTCTCTCTTTATAACATCGTTGCTAGAAGAGACTTACATTTTACTTGGATGACCATAGGTGACTTGACCTAAATCCTGAATGAGTTGTGAACTTCTACCTATGAAGGCGATCCTTTGATTTGCATGGGTGAGAGTGGCCAGTTACGCCGACTCAATATGCCTACCATTTTGGAAATTCATCTAATTGAGGAGCTGGGAACACAGCTACACAAGATGAAATTCACTCCTTCCCTATTAATAGAATAAATAGAGAAATTGCTCTCTTAAAGGCTGATTTCAGGGCTTGAACAATGTGATGTCACACCCTCTCCTAATCAGAGAGGGGTTCAGTTATAGTTGGACTATAACTAATTGTTCATTAAAGAAATCAATAGTACTTAAGGAGTTAGAGGTAACTACAAGTGGAACAAAACAGTAATTTGGCCCAGTTATACTTACGAGCAATTTGTGAAGGGTCAACCACTGTTGATTCCAATGGACAGAGAAATATATCTGTAGTGTGAAGAATGCAACTATCAGTCTTTAGTGGAATGATCGACAGTTAATAGAAGTTGATTAATTTAATTAAAGAGTTTCATTAATTAATCAAGTACCTTTGAAGCTTCAATTTATAGGTTCATAAGGTCCCCTCGTTAGCTAAATTAGGATTATGTGTATCGAATTAATTTTGGATTAGTTTGAATTGTTCAAATTAATTAAAGGAGAAAAATAATTATATGAGATATAATTAATATAATATATATGATACATTATAGGATTAATTCGAATTGTTCAAATTAAAAGGAATTAATTATATACGATATAATTAATATGATACATTATAAGTTTTAATGAGAGAAATAAATATTTGAATATGATTCAAATGTTAATTATATGAATATGATTCATATAAAATAGAATTAATATAATATATGTGATACATTATAATATAAAGTTTTAATGGGAAAAATAAGTATTTGAATATGATTCAAATATTAATTATATGAATATGATTCATATAAAAACTATAAGGTAAAATTAATATGAATGTGATTCATATTAATTTTATAGGTTATATGAGAGATTAATAAACTATAGATTATATTATATGTGATATTATAAAATATAGGTTATATGTTATATGTGATATAATATATGTTTTATTAATATATAATAAGGTTAGTTATTATATATTTTATTTAAATTTCAAAATATTATTTATTTAATTTTTTATTTCTAAATAATTAAGGAAGAATTTATTTTGATAACTTCCCAATTAATCTCTCAACAAGAAACTCCTAATTCGTGAGAGTAATTCACGTTTTACAGAGAGAGGCAGAACAATTCTTCTCCTCCCTTCTACGCATTCTCTCTAGAAGGAAGCACTCTGTGAAAATTCCTAGAAAATTTCTTTCATAAAATTCTTTACTCCCTTTCTCCCAAAATTAATCAATGTGAGCCCATAACTCCACTTTGATGATCATCCTTGAGAATAACAAGGAAGCCCTCGTGGTGGTGCCCTCCTCCGTTTCTACGTTTTCTTGGTGAGACCCGAGAAGGATCGTTTTCGTGAGATCGGGAGAGGATTTGTGAAGGTTGTGAATTCTAAAAGGGTAAGTAGAATTTCTTCATTTTTCTCCTTTAGCATGTTGATTAAATATTGTTTATCCTGTGTTTTAGTTTTTCTCTGTATTTTATGTTTGGCTTCAAATTAAAATTAAAATCATATGGCGTTCACGCGCTTCTGCTTGAGATTCAATTCATTCAATTGGTATCAGAGTCAAATTATACAATTTTAATTTACAATTTGTTTAAAAAATCAGAGTTTTAGGTGGGATTTTCGTTCTACATTGTGAATGCATTGGAATGATTTTGCAATTTTAATTGTGGTTTGCAATTGGGCTTCAAGTCTTGGCACCTTAGAATCGTTATTTTAATTTTGATTAAAGATGTAAATGGCTTATTGTTTTGGGGCATTTATTACTACTATCAATTTTGTAAAGTCCGAGTCTTGAGTTTGGCAAGAGTTGTTGTTGATCAGGATGAAGAACAAAGGATTTTGATGTAGATTCAGCATTATATAGTAGCATTTTGTATAGCAGCATCGCGGCGCTGTACCCTAGCATCGTGGCGCTCTGACGTGAGGTGGACGAAATTATTTTCCATAGCACCGTGATGTTAGGGTACACATCACGGTGCTCCAAGGTGGAAGCACGTATATATTGGGTTTTATGTTCTAAAACTCGTGGTTTGTAAACAGTAGAACTTATTTTGAAAATTCAATAAGTTGTTATTGAATATATTTCTTATTAGAAATCCAATAAACCTAAAATTCCCTTGACTATTACATGAGTACTTGAACTTTATATGGAGATATAAAAGTGGATCATGTTCGAGTAAATAGTAAAAAATGATCTATAGTATATGAACAAGGTTGGGTGCCTTATTCTGGTAACACTATTGGATGCGACCTTCTCTATAGTTATTACAAAGAGTTATAAAGTGCTACAAACGAAGTGATCCTAATTCATACATGTTATGACATGAGAAGTGGGGGCATCCTGTGCAAATGAGTTTTGTACAAGATCGGACCACGAAATCAATCACTCTCACTTCATAACATTATTTACTGTTTAAGATTGACTATTTCAAAGTGATGACCTAGGTAACTTGACCTTAATCTTGAGCTAACTATGAATTTCTGTTTGTTCGGAATTATCCTTTGATCTGCAAACGGTGAGAGTAATCCAACAGCACTGCTCAATAAGCCTCCAATTTTGGGGTTAAAACCGAATGAATAGCTGGGGACATAGCCCTACAGATGGAATTCACTCCTACCCGATTAGGGTTAGTAGAGAGGTTGTTCCCTAAAGTATTGATTCTGAGTCTTGAACAAGAGGCCTCACCCTCTCATTGGCTTGAGAGGGACTCGATTTGTTGATTGGATCACAAATCAATTGTTCATTAAAGGATCAGTGGAACTTAAGAAACAAGAAGTAATTTTGGGGGTAAAACAGAGATTTGACCCAATCATTATTACTAACAACCTATGAAGAGTTAACTTACTAATCATAGTTATATCGAGTGGACATAATATATCTACAGTGAGAAGAGTTCAACTATGGGCTTTAGTGGAGTGATCCATTAGTTAACGAATGGGGGTTAATTCGGTCTAATGAGTTTAGCCAATTAATCTCGAATCGTTGAAGCCCATGATCTGTAGGTCCGCGAGGTCTCCCTACTAGCTCGTAAATGGATTAATTTTAGAGTAGCGTGATAAGTTAATTTGAAATGTTCAAATTAGAATTAGACGGAATTAGAGAATTAATATTTAAATAGGATTTAAATATATGAAGGTGGAATTTGTAAAATTAATTTAATATTTGATATTAAATTAATTAGAATGATTTAAATTGTTTAAATAATTATTTATTCATTTTATTAAGAAAATTAATTTATGAAATTAATTTTGTAAAATTAATAATATTTTCAATTTTATAAAATAAATTGATTTATGAAATCAATTTTGAAAAGTTGAAAAAGAAGAAAAACACAAAATGGAATTTGGCATTTTCCATTGTCATCTTCAAGTTGCTTACACTAAACCCACCTTCTAAAGCTTCAATTACTCCAAGCATGAGCTGCATCTCATGCAGTTATCTTCCTTGCATGATGGTCTGCAATATATTGAAGAGATTGGAGTGAATTTGCAGTAAGGCAATCAGTAGAATTTTGTTGAAAAATTCGTGTGAAGAAGGTGTTCTTCAAAGTGGGTTGCTATTGTGTGAGTTTCTCTTCAAATTCCCTTAATACAAGCTTATTTTGAGTCTCACAACTCAATCTAGAGCACCAAGAGAATAGTAGGGAAGATCTTGAAGTGGTCTACAACAAGATTCGGAGAGATTTGCAGCTGGAATCAAGCTTTAAAGAAGTTCTACAAAGGTATGACTTGAAACCTATTTATTTCTGCAATAACATGCTTTAGTTTCTGCCAAAAATAATGAATTAGAGTGCTTATCGATCCTTGTCGCTTCCGCTGCGTGCTGATACAATCCAACAACGTGAAGTCTATTCGAGCGATCGTGGGTTCGAGCCTCCCCAGTGTTTTTGGCAGTTTTTCCTTGTATTTTTGTATTTTTATTTATTTTAATTAATTAGATTATATAAATTAGTTATATTGATTTAATCAATTTTTTAGGGGTGCCAAAATTCGGTCCAATTTTTCGTTTAATTTAATTTTTGTATTTGATGTATGATTTAATTAAATATATGTTGTATTGTATGCCATATAGTATAAAATTTCATCTTAGGATAAACATTATTCATGCATCATATTTAATATAAGCGTTACATTACATAATTGTATGAATTTTTCAGCATGCTCATGTATTTTAATATAAGAGTTATATTATAAATGCATGTTTAATATAGTTTCATTAATATAATTTACGAGTTATATTATTGATGAAAAACATGATCATGCATCATTTATATAATAGTTATATGATATGATAGCATGCATTAATAACATATCCATGCATCATTTATATTATAAGTGTTATAATATATAGTTTAAATGAATGGATGGATGTTATTTAATTTTCATTACTTTATTATATAATTGTTATATTTGTTGTAATGTAAATAGAGTGCATTAAACATGATACCACTTTAGAAAATATAATTGTTATAATTTTTAAAATATGTCATTAGATGTATGTATAGGTTTTAATTGTTTCATTAAACTTTATAGTTGTTGTAAGTTAAATGAAATTAGAATTAAAATCTATAATAAAAAGTTGCATGCAAACATAGGTTAAATTTTTTTTAAATGGTTTAAAATTGATTTCACCATTAGACCTATATTAATAAAAAAATCTAATACGATTAGAAATAGGTTTAGTCTTTTAATTCAATTTAATAGAATTAAATTGAAGTTGAATAAAAGATTAAATTTATAATATAATTATCTATAAGGAACCTTTGTCTAAGGAAGGTTCTATTTAGGATGAGGTATTTAAGTTGACAGACGGAAGACCCCTACCTGAAAATCGACTTGGAAGGTAAATTAGATAAATATATTATAAGCATGCAATGAATGATTAGGGTTTATTGAAGTGTTTAATAAACAAGAATAATTATTGTTTAACTATCCAATGTAAGAGTTATGTTGGGCAAAGTTAACAATCACTTAGATAAATTATTTAGCCGAATTTACCTAAGTAAGAAACCCTAGGTTTTAAAATACTCAGTGGGAAGAAAAAGATGTATATGATATGTCAATTTTTCACTCATGTTCTCCCTTAAAGATCACACCGTCAGACGCATGCTTGACCTTGAGGTACCCTGTGAGTGTCCCCCTTCAGATGGTGTTTTGCATGGCTCAACATCAAGGTGAATGGAGAGATTATTTATAGTTAGTGGAAGAGAAATTTGTGCCAACATGTCCTATGATTTCCATCGGATGGTTTGTGCATTGGTTTGCATCGTGAGACCTTCTTGCATGACCTCGAGTTTCCCTAGGAGCGCCCCCCTTCGGATGGTTTGTGCATTAGGTCAATATCAAGGAGAAATTTAAAAATGGATAGGACCACTTTAGTTTTTGTCCCAAATAGTTTTTCCCTTCGATTGGTTCATTGAAGCGAAACTCTAGGGTCTAAAATAGAGGATCACACTTACAAGAAATTGTTGAGCAAGTTAATGATTTCTTGACAAAATCAATGGTGACTAATTGTTATAAGAATAAGAGTTTTTATGGTGTAATGATTGGTTGAGAGTGTCTTAGTTTAGTGAAAGGGTGACTAACCACCCTTCAGTGACTTTTGTCCTAAATCACTTAAGCATCATTGCAGAATTAGATGTTTAATGGGGTTCATTAAAATTTTGCTAAAATTTATTGGATTTATTAGTGTTATACTAAAATCTATTATAGATTAATTTATTTCATTTCAGCAATATGTCAAGTTCTCTTTTTCCAATGTTTGCCTCTACTTTTTTTATCGAAACTAAATATACAACTTGGAAAATTCATTAAAATTATTTTCGTGGTTGATGACCTTAACTCTATCTTGACTGAGGAATGTCCTCTAATCCCAACCCCTGATGCAACATGAAGTGTTCATGATGCATACAATAGGTGGAAAACGGCCAATGATAAGGCCATAATTTACATTTTGGCAAGCATACCTGATGTCTTAGCCAAAAGATTTGAGAACGTGGTTACTGCACATCAGATCATGCAATCAATGCAAGAATTGTTTGAGCGAGAATCTTCACAATTCAAGCAAGATAGGGTTGATTTTGAAGATACTAATGTCAACTCGCTAAATGAACTCTGGTCCATATTGAATGTTAAGGGACTGATAAAGGAGGAAAATGTTGCCCACTCTAGTGAAGTTTATAAAAAAGGATCGACCTTTGAGATAAAACTTGAAGTTTATGAAAAAAAAATTATTGGGATTGGTGTCCTAAATCTCTTGTATTCTCGTAGTTTGTAAACATTTGTAAACAAGTTTTTACTAATAAAATAATTGTTATTTTATGTGCATACACTCAATCCAATAAACTAAGATCCTAGGTTATATCATGTAACTTAAACATGTATGTGGAGACATACAGGTAGATCATGTTTAAGTAATAACCTAAACGGTCTGTAGTAGATGGATAAGGTTGGGTACCTTATCCTGGTGACACTATGGATACGACCCGCTTTGTAGTTGTTACTGTTAAGATTGGTTTTCTAAGTATCTTGTATTCTCGTAGCTTGTAAACTCTGTAAACAAATTGTTATTAATAAAATAACTATTATTTTATGTGCATACACTCAATCCAATGAACTAAAATCCTAAGTTACTTTATGTAATTTAAACTGTAGGGGTTGATGCCCTAAATCTTGTGGGTTCTATAGTTTGTAATTGTATTGTATAAACAGTTTACTTATTTAATAAAATCTGAGATATTTTATTCGACATTTAGTAGCATTAACCCATAAAACTAATAAACAAATATCTAAGATTATCTTCTATAGCTTAAACTTGTATGTAGAGACATACAAGTGGATTATGTTTAAATGATAATCTAAATGGTCTATAGTAGATAGATAAGGCTGGGTACCTTATCCTGGTGACACTATGAATACAACCCGCTTTGTAAATGTTACAATTATTGTAAAGTTTTACAAATTATCTGATTCTAATTATTGATGCAGAAACATATGAGCAAGGGTGTTCTATACAAAAGGATTTATATAAGACTGGACCACAAAATGAATAGTCTCATTATATAACACCGTTAATAGTAGAGACTTACATTTCACTAGGATGACCATATGACATGACCTGAATCCTGAGTGAGTTGTGAACTCCTACTTATGAAGGCGGTCATTTGATTTGCATGGGTGAGAGTGGTCAGTTCACCGACTCAATATGCCTACCTATTTTAGGGATTCGTTTGATCAGGGAGCTGGGAACACAACTACATAATACAGAATTCACTCATTTCCTAATGTCGGGGTCAATAGATAAATTGCTTCCTTAAGGGTTGATTCTAGGACTTGAACAATATGACGTCACACCCTCTCTTAGCTCGAGAGGGGTTTGGTCATAGTTGAACTATGACTTATTGTTCATTAGAGACATCAGTGGTACTTAAGGAATTAAATGTAACTATAGGGGCAAAACGATAATTTTGGCCCAGATGTGCTTATAGCAATTTTTGAAAGGTCATCCCACTGTTGACTAGTTATATCCAATGGATACAGAAATATATCTATAGTGTGAAAAGTGTAGCTATCGGTCTTTAGTAATTGACCGACAGTTAATAGAAGTTGGGTAATTTAATTAAAGGAGTTTAATTAATTATCCAAGTACCATTGGAGCTTCAATCTATAGGTCCATAAGGTACCATTTGTAGCTCAACTGGGATTATTGAGAATTAATTTTGGATTAATTTAAAATTTTCAAATTAATTGAGGGATTAATTATATATGATAATTAATTTAAATTAATTATATGTGATATAATTAATATAATGTATTTGATACATTATAATATAAAGTTTATTTTGAGATGAATTAAATATTTGNAATTATATGTGATATAATTAATATAATGTATTTGATACATTATAATATAAAGTTTATTTGAGAAGATATAAATATTTGAATATGATCCAAATAATAATTATATGAATTGGATTAATATATTTAATATAAATTTGATTTATATTAAATTTCATATATTATTGAGAGATTTCTAACTATAGGTTATATTGGATTTGATACAAATAAAAACTATAGGTTATATGTTATATTCGATATAACATATAGTTTAATATATAATATATGATAATTTGGTTATCATATATGTATATTAAATCTGATTTTATTTAATTTAGAATTAGAATTAAATTAAATGAGGGAGTTATAAAAATAACTCCCTCCTTATTTTCTCTCTATATCCATCATGGGAAGTTGGAGATTGACCTTCTTCTTTTCTCAAAACATAGAACGTCTGTGTGCGAAAGTGGAGTGTTGCATTCTCATAAAAGATCTTCCTCTCAAATCTTTTTCCCTCTCTCAAAAGTTTATCAGAGAAACCCATAACTCTCTCTATAATTCTCAACCCCTAAGGAGAATACAAAATGTTCTTTTGTGGTGGTGGCCACATTGGGTGTTGTTGTTTCTGTTCATGTTCCAAGGCTGGTCCATGACTGGTTAGAGAGGAATTTCGTGAAGATATCTGGACTTCAAGGGTTAGTATCTTTGAATCCTAATTTCATCCTCTCTGTAGTGTTATTGAGCATGTTGTAATTTATTTCATAAGAATGCATAATTATATCTTCTTTAATTTTAATTCAATGTGAAAATTGAGAATTGGGACACGATTCCGCTTTCGTTTCGGACTTCACAGTCCCTTCAATTGGTATCAGAGCATGCAACTTGATTGGATAGAACATGGAATTGTGAAGTATAACAGCGTCACAACGTTGTGCCCTTGCATTTCGGTGCTGCGAAGAGATAAACGGAAGAAATTTTCCATAGCGTTGCAACACTAGGGCACAGCGTTGCGACGCTTCGAGACGGAAATTTCACATGGTTCAGTCACGGTTCGATCGGTTCACGTGCAGATTGTGGGTTCAAGCGGTTCGCGGCTTTGTTCATTTGTTTTGGTCTGTTTCAACTTCTTATTTGTGTAATAGTTAGTTTTCTAATTAATTAAATTAATATAAAAGTTATATTTGTTGGGTTTTATGGCCTAAAACTCGTGGTTTGTAAACAATAAACTTATTCTGTAAATCAATAAAGTTGTTATTGAATATAAGAATTGCTTATTTCATTTTAGAAATAAATATAAATCCAATAAACTAAAATATCCATGACTATTACATGAGTACTTGAACTTTATGTGGAGACATAAGAGTGGATCAGGTTCGAGTAAATAGTCAAAATGATCTATAGTATACAATATGGGTGTCTTATTCTGGTAACACTATTGTATGCGACCCACTCTGTAGTTGTTACAATTTATCGTAAAGTGCTACAAATGAAGTGATCCTTATTCGTTCATGTATTGGCATGAGGAGTGGGGGCATCTTATGCAATGAGTTTGCATAAGATCGGACCAAGAATTAAGTCACTCTTACTTTATAATGTTGTTTACTATTTAAGACTGACAATTTCAAAGCAATGACCTAGGTCACTCGACCTTAATCCTGAGTTAACTATTAACTCCTGTTTATTCAGAATTATCCTTAGATTTGCATGGGTGAGGGTTGGCTCAACAGCGTCAGCTCAATAAACCACCCATTTCAGGGGTAAGACTGGGTAGATAGCTGAAGACATAGGGTACAAGACAAAATTCATTTCTACCCGCTTTTAGGGATAGTAGAGAGGTTGTTCCCTTAAGTGCTGACTTCGGGTCTTTAAAATGGGCCCCATCCTCTCATGGGCTCGAGAGGGACTCGGTTTAGTGATTGGATCACAAACCAATTATTTATTAGATGATCAATAGGACTTAAGGAGCAAGAAGTAATCTCGGGGTAAAACAACTTTTGACCCAACCGTTATTATGAATAACCAGTGAAGGGTTAACTTACTAATCATGGTTATATTGAGTGGACATAATATATCTACAGTGAGGGGAGTGCAAATACTGGACTTTTGACCCAGCCGTTATTATGAACAACCGTTAACTTACTAGTCATGGTTATATTGAGTGGACATAATATATCTACAGTGAATGGTAAAATAGCTTTTGACCAAACCGTTATTACGAACAACCTGTGAAAGGTTAACTTACTAATCATGGTTATATTGAGTGGACATAATATATCTACAATGAGGGGAGTGCAAATACTAGGCTTTAGTGTAGTGACCCGGTAGTTAATGAATGGTGGTTAATTAGGTTAAAGAGTTTAGCCGGTTAATCGATGATCGTTGGAGCCCATGAGTTGTAGATCCATGATGTCCCCCTACTAGCTCATATCGAACTAAACCTTAGAACAGTATGACGAAAGAATTTGAAGTGCTCAAATTCGGTTTTTGGAGAAAAGTGTTAAATATATACGATATATTTAACCTAATGTCTAATTGTGAATTAAACATAAAGAGAGAGAAAATAAGAGATATTTAAATAAGATTTAAATATCAAGATTATGAATAGGGATTCATGTAAATTGGGATTAGTGTAGGATTTAATATTAAATTAAATTAATAAATTATTAATATTAATTTAATTTTAAAATTGATTAATAGAATTAATTCTGAAATTAAATGAAATTGGTCAAAATTGAATTAAAAGTCAAATTGTTGACTAGGTAAAAATGCAATAGAAGTCAAATTGTTGACTTTTTACTTTTGAAAGTCAAAAAGTCAAATTTGTTGACTTTGGACTTTGAGAGTCAAACTTTGACCAAGTTAGTGAAAAGATCTAATATTTGTGAGTGGGAAATTCAAACTATTGAATTGCTAAGTGTTGTCTTCATTTGAAGACACTTGCCCCACTTAATCCCACTTTGAGTTAGTGGTTTCTTTAGTGTCAAATTCTCATCAAACTCAAAATTACATGTCATGAAATGACCTATAAGTAGAAGAGTTCTATGATATTTGGTTCTTCTTGGCAAAGTGGAGATTTTTTAGATTTTTGAGAAAAATCTTAGACCTAAATCTCTCTCAAACCTTAACATATTCCTCTCCAAATTAGTCTATCACACCATCCCATTTTAAGGCCAGAGAATAGTCGAGAAGACTCTCGTGGTGGTCTACGAATCGTTCGTGAAGAGATTGGAGCTAATTTGGAGAAGATTCAAAATTTATAAAGGTTGTATTCTTTCCCCTTTTTTACTTGTTTTATTACATGCTTATCCTTTATAATTAATCTAATTAGAGTACTTTAGATCCATTTTTCTTCCGCTGCGCATGTGTTCGTTCCATCAATTGGTATCAAAGTATGCTTAAAGTACTCAATTTTTGGTTAATTTATGCATATGGTGGGTATTGATTCATGTGATGAATGCATGTGTTTTAAAATTGATAATTTTGGTTTTGGCATCTGTTTTTCTTCTTGGGTTGTAATAATTATTGTAATTGCCCAATGTTTTATGGGCTTTAACATGTCATGAAGGTCTGTAAATTTGCTAGAGTCATTAGAGTTGAAATTAGGTTGTATTTGCTCGATTTTGGCAAAAAAGACAACTCCAATTTTGGTAATTTTAGCTTCCAAACCCAAATTAAGCTGCCAGACCCGGTTTTTTACCCTTGACCAGAACCGGTTGGCGCCTGACCTACGCGGAGGAACTACTGATGCGTGTAAGTTCCCAGACCCAGTCCTGACCCGGCCCCATGCGACCCGACCCGATCCATCTACTCCAGTTCAAGCCCAGCGCGCGACAAACTTTTCGTTTGACCCGCACCCCGTTTCTGCTTCAGTCGACCTGCTCCTGTTTGGAGCTCCAACCGACCTGCGTGTGCCTGGTGGCAGTGGCTCAGTCAGTCCAGATGGTGTAGACCGTCCAGTTCTACTAGTTTGACTAGTTTGACTAGTTTTGACCGATTTTGGGTGGTTTTGCAGTTTTGAAGGTCGGTTCAAACTGTTTTCAAGAGGTTCGGGCTAGTTCGAAGTGTTCGGAGGCGGTTTGAGGCTGGTTTCTACTTCTTTTTTTTTTTTTTTTGTAATAACTGTAGCTTTTAGCTAGCTTAGGATACCAAAACTGGTCCATTTTAGTGTGTTTATTTTATTTTGCATCGTGAATGTATGAATTAAATAATTTATCTATTGTGTGCATATTGTATGCCATTTAGATTTAAAATCTCATGATAGGATAAGCATGTAGCATGCAACATGCATTGTAAGTATATTATAAGTATTGTAATGTATATTATGCATGTGTAGGATTTCATGGCTTTTGATATAAGTTGTTATATCAATTCATGGAATGAATGTTTATATAATTGTTATATAAAGCATGTTAGATGCATGTTATAGGTTTATTGTCTATGTTATAAGTGTTACAAAAAGAGATAGACTTTAAAATCTATAACAAAGATAAAAACATGCTCACTTAGGGTTAACAAAATCCAAGCGATCTTGGTTTAATAGTTAAAATAGGTCGATATCTTGTAAAACTAGTGGTTACAAGAATAACTCACCTGGCAAGATCCTGTCTAAGGTTGGAGGTATTTAAGTTGAGGTTTACGAAACACCTGCTACTTGGGGATCGAGCTAGTTTATGAGTTAGGTTAACCCGATTTTATGAGCATGCGAGAGCGATGTGAGGTAATCAAATGGTTTATCACCTAGACATCCTAGGTTAAAATCCATTTATAAGCGTTATACTTGGATAAACCACATAGACTTAGGGTTATTTCATTAGCCGAAATAAACCTGAGTATAAATATACCCAACAATTAATAGAACACTTCAGTGGAAGTTTAAATAACATATATGATATGTTGTTAGAATGCTTCAGTGGGAATTTAATAAACGTATATGATATGTTGTTAGAGCGCTTCAATGGGAGATTAATAACATATATGATATGTTGTTTTTTAGATCTCGCATCCCTAAAAGTTCACATCGAGATTCATGCTTTGCTTCGTGTCACACTGGAAGTGACCTCCATTCGGAAAGTGTTTGCATGAATCAAGATTTAGGTGAATAGGGGAAGTTGTTCACAATAAAATCAAATATACAATGTTTTCATCTTAATTTTCACGTCCCTAAAAGATTTCACACCGTGCAATTCATACGACACTTCGTGTCATCTTGGAAGTGACCATTCAGAAAGTGTTTGCATGAATCAAGATCAAGGCGAATAAAGGGAATTTGTTTGTTATAAAATCAAATATGTAATATATTGATTTCAACTCTCACATCCCTAGAAAGTTCACACTGTGAGATTCATACGACGCTTCCTGTCACCCTGGAAGTGAACCTCCATTCGGAAAGTGTTTGTTGAATCAACATTAAGGTGAATGGGGGAAGTAGTTCATAATAAGTGGGTAAAGGATATGTGTCAACTTGTCCTGTGGTCTCTTCTATTGGTTTAGACCATGAGATTCCTATGTTGCGCCTGCTGGTTAACTTTAAGAGATTGCTAAAAAATGGTCATCTAAATCAGTTAGAAGACAGTTTTTTACCATCATGTGAATCATATCTCGAAGGAAAAATGACTAAAAAATATTTTACTAGAAAAGGTCTTCATGCCAAATAACCCATAGAACTTATACATTCAGACCTTTATGGTCCGATAAATGTCAAAGCTCGAGGAGGATATGAATATTTCATCAATTTTGTTGATGACTATTTAAGATATGGCTATATTTACTTAATGAGTCACAAGTCTGAAACTCTCGAAAAGTTCAGAGAATTTAAGACGGAAGTTTAAGACTTATTAGGAAAAAGAACTAAAACACTTCGATTAGATCGAGGTGGTGAGTATATGGATTTACAATTCCAGAGCTATTTAGTAGATAAAAGAATTCAATCCCAACTCACACCACCTGAAACATCACAACAAAATGGTGTTGCAGAAAGGAGAAATCGAACCTTGTTAGACATGGTTTGTTTGAAGATGAGTTATGCTCAGTTATCTCAATCCTTTTGGGGGTGTGCTATACAGACTGTTGTATATATTCTGAACATGGTTCCTTAAAAAGTTGTTTCGGAAACACCATATGAGTAATGGAAAGGACGTAATAGTAGTTTACGTCACTTCAAAATCTGGGATACCCGACACACGTGTTGGTAAAAAATCCTAAGAAATTCAAACAGCGTTCAAAATTATGTCTTTTTGTAGGATACCCTAAGGAAACAAAAGGTGGATTATTCTATGATCCCCAAGATGATAAGGTATTTGTGTCAACAAATACTACATTCTTGGAAGAAGATCATATTAGGAATCATCAACCTCGTAGTAAACTAGTATTGAATGAAATGACAAAAGATACTATAGACAAATCAACAAAAGTTGTTGATCAAGCTGGTCCATCAACAATAGTTGTTGCCCTATCACATCCTTCTCAAGAGTTGAGAATGCCTCGACGTAGTGGGAGGGTTGTTAATTAGCCTGAACGTTACATGGGTTTAACAGAAACTCAAGACATCATACCTGATGATGGTCTCGAGGACCCATTGATCTTTAAACATGCAATGGAAGATGTTAATAGAGAACAATGGATAAAAGCCATGGATGTAGAAATGGAGTCATCTGTCTGGTAACTTATAAAGCCAGACCAAACTGACAAAAGAAAGATTGGTTTACATAAAGGGAGAGGGTTAACTATGAATAACCCTTGGAGTCATCTCTTGTAAATAGATCTACAAAAGAAAGCGAGACCAAACTGACAACGTGCAAACCTATAAAGCCAGACTTGTGGCAAAAGGTTTTACATAAAGGGAGAGGGTTAACTATGAATAAACCTTCTCTCCTGTTGCCATGATAAAATCAATAAGGATACTTTTATCCATTGTTGCATATTGTGACCATGAAATATGGCAAATGGATGTCAAGATAGCTTTCTTGAATGGCCATCTGGGTGAAAGTATTTACATGTCTCAACCAGAAGGGTTCATTAAACAAGGTCAAGAACAAAAAGTTTGTAAGTTTAAAAAATCCATTTATGGGTTAAAACAAACTTCTAGATCCTGGAATATATGATTTGACACTGCGATCAAGTCTTATGGCTTTAAACAGAATGTTAACGAATCTTGTGTAGTCAACAAAACTGTAGCTTTCCTGGTCCTTTATGTTGATGATATCTTACTCATTAGGAACGAGACAAGTTTCCTTGCCGACGTGAAGAGATGGTTAGCATCACAATTCTAAATGAAAGATTTGGGATGCTCAATACATTCTCGGGATCCAAATTTTTCGTAATCAAAAGAACAGAATCCTAACACTATCTCGAACATCTTATATTGACATAATGTTTTCAAGGTATAATATGCAAAATTCCAAAAAGGATATGTTACCTTTTAGACATGGAATTCATTTGTTGAAGGAGATGTGCCCTAAGACGCCTCAAGAAGTTGAGAAAATGAAAAGAATTCCATATGCATCGGCAGTTGGGAGCCTAAATACGCTATGTAGGTACATGTTCTAACATATGCTTTGCAGTTGGAATCGTTAATAGGTTCCAATATAACCCTAGACACAGTCATTGGACTGCTGTCAAGAACATCCTCAAGTATCTCTAGAGAACAGGGTCATATGCTTATGTATGGGCCTAAGGATTTCATCCTTACGAGATACACTAATTCTGATTTTCAGACTGATGTAGATTCTAGGAAATCTACTTTAGGATCAGTTTTCACTCTTAATAGAGGAGCTATAGTGTGGTGAAGCATCAAACAAAGTTGTATAGCTGACTCCATGATGGAAGCAGAATACATAGCTGCATGTGAAGCAGCTAAAGAAGCAGTGTGGTTGTGCAAGTTCCTGACAGGAAGGTTCCAAATATGCATCTACTCATTACTCTGTATTACAACAAGCGGTGCGGTTGCCAATTCCAAGGAACCAAGAAGTTAAAAACGTGGAAAACACATAAAAAAAGTATCATCTCATCAGAGAGATAGTACACCAAGGAGACGTGATAGTCATGAAGATAGCCTCATCAGGGAGATAGTACACCATTTACGAAGGCCCTCTCGGCTAAAGTATTCGAGGGCCACCTGGTCGTACTAGGACTATAAGCATCATAATCTAGGGCAAGTGGGAATGTCAAGGGTATATTGATGCCCTAGTTTATTATATTTTCTCTCTATTTTTCTCAACATTGTAAAACATTATGTTTGTATGTTTTTCTTTATATTGCATTATGTTATAAAAATATACAATATACATTTTTATTATTGAGTATCATAATCTAGGGCAAGTGAGAGCATCATATTGTATGTTGTAGAACAATATACAAAAAGTATTATTGATTTTTTTATTCAATAAATTTTTATTGATATTGCATTATGTTATAAAAATCCAATAAATGAATCCATGGCTAATTTGAATATTTTAACTTTATGTGGCGACATAAAAGAGGATCAAGTTTTAGTATATAGCCAAAATGGTCTATAAGTTTATGGATGAGATTGGGTACCTCATCCTGGTGACACTATTGGATGCGGCCCATTTTGTATATAGATACAAATGATGTTATCCCAAAACCATTCATGTGGAGACATGTGAATGGGGCATCCTATGCAACAAGATTGCATAAGATCAGACCTCGAAATAGTCACTTTACTTAATAACGACAGTTTACTATTAAAACTGACTATTTCAATTTCAATGACCTAGGGTAACTCGATCTTGATCTTGAGCTAACTATGAACTCCTGTTTATTTGGGATTATCTTTTGATCTGCTTAGGTGAGAGTAATCTAACAATGCTGCTCAATAAGCCTTCCATTTTGGGGGTAAGACCGGATAAATAGTTGGGGACATAGTTCTGCAAGATGAAATTCACTCCTACCCGACTTAGGGTTAGCAGATAGATTGTTCTCTTAAGCACTGATTCTTAGTCTTGAACAATGGGGCCCCACCCTCTCATGATTGAAAGGGTCATGGTTTATAAGTTGGACTATAAACCAATTGTTCAAATGAAGGATTAGTTGGAGCTTAAGGAGCAAGATGTATTTATAAGGGTAAAACGGTAATTTTTACCTAGCTGTAAATACGAACGACCTATGAAGGATCGACTTACTAATTATGGTTAAAATAGATAGAAATATATCTACAGTGAGAAGATTGCAACTATCGAGTTATAGTGGTGTGTCTTGGTAGTTAACGAATATTGATTAATTCGGTCTAAAGAGTTTAGCCAATTAACCTGAGATTAAAATGCTTGCATGATTAACTTACTTAAATATATCTGATTTGATCAAATTGAAGAACTCATGCAAGCTGAAATTGTTTTTCCAAAAATTCTTTCCAAACCCTTATCTTCTCTCAAAACAACTTACCTCAATTATGAGATTCCACCTTTCATTTCAAGTTAGAGGATAGTAAAGATCCATGTGGTGGTCTATTGTTATTTTCGAGATCAAATTCGTAGAGGAGAAGAAGAATTTTGGTTGTTCATCAAAGGTATTCTAGTTTGAAGCACTATTTTCTGCAAAACTGTTTTAGCATGCTTTATAAATTCAAATTAAGTGTAATTGTAGTGCTTATTGATTCTGATTTCTTCTGTTGCATGTTAATTTTATCTATGAGAAGTAACCGCCTCTCGTTCTTTTGGGTTAGCCTACAAATAGGCATAATTTTGAACAAGATTCTAGTTTCTTAGGATTAGCCTCAAGCACATGCGCTGGGCAACCCCAGATTATGAAATGACGTAAATTAGCTTTACGACTATTCCATAACTCCAAAGGTGTTCTGGTAACACTCTTGGATGGATCACAGTTCAAAATGTATGCTGCAGTCTCCACTGCATAACCCCAAAATGAGTCAGGTAAGGAAGCGTAACTCATCATAGACCGGACCATGTCCTGGGTTCGATTTCTTCTTTCTGATACACCATTCTGCTGAGATGTACCAGGTGCTGAGAGTTGAGATACTATTCTATGTTCTATCAAATAGTTTTGGAATGACAAATCCATAAACTCTCCCCCTCGATCAGATCAAAATGTCTTTATTATTTTACTTAATGCATTTTCAATTTCAGCCTTGAATTCTTTGAATTTTTCAAAAGATTCAGACTTATATTGCATGAAATAAACGTACCCATATCTTGAATAATCATTAGTAAAGGTGATGAAATATTTGTAACCTCCCCTAACTTTTACATTCATTAAACCACAGAGGTCTAAATGTACTAGCTTTAAAGGTTCTTTGGCCCTATGACCTTTTCCAGTAAAGAGTCTCTTAGTCATTTTTTCTTCAAGGCATGAGTCACACACAGATAAATAATTTTCTTTTAACTCACTTAGAAGTCCATTTTTCACCAACCTTTCAATCCTATTGAGATTGATGTGCCCCTACCTTAGGTGCCAAAGTTGGGCATTTTATTTAGGAGAAATTTTAAGTCTTTTATGTTGAGTTACTGCAGTTTTAAACATTTTAGTGCTATGGAGTGCCTTAGTTGCTAACGGTCTTAGCATATAAAGGTTGTTCTCCAGTTTCGCAGAACAAATATCAACACTATTTTGGAAATAAACACTTTATTTACAATAAAGTTGATACAATAAGATTGTTCAAGCAAACACTTTACAGAAATTAAGTTCCTCTTCAAACTAGGAACTACATATACATTTTCTAGCAAAATGAATTTATTCTGTATAGTCAACTGGAGACCTCCCATTGCCACAACCAAGACGACGTGCTTAGTTCCAACCTGCATCGTCATCTCACCAGCATCTAGTTACCGCCAGGAGCTAATTCCCTAAAATGAAAAACAAATGTGGTTAGTGGTGCCACAATCTATAATCCATGCAGAATCACCATTCTCCATTAAACATGTTTCCAATACAAGAAAATCACATTTACCTTGCTTGTCATTCTTCTTTTTTGTCAAGTACTTGAGACAGTTCCTCTTCCAATGTCCCTTTTGGTTGCAATGGAAATAGATTCCCTTTGCAACCTTGGCTTTCTTTTGAGCAGCTGCTAGTGGGTTAGCTTTCCCCTTTCCACCTTTTTTCTTCCTCCACTTTTTAGTGCTAGAGGAAGAAGGTATAGACTTTGTCCAAAAGGTTGAACCTCTATGGAACTTCTTAGAGGATGAAGCAATGTTTGCTTCAATCTTATGTCTTTTGCTTTCCATTAAGAACTGGAAGGTCTGTAGCTTGTTGAGGAAGGTGGTTAGGTTGTAGTCAATCCTGTTCAAAACAATATTTCTCTGGAAATGAAGGAAACTTTTAGGTAAAGATTCCAAAATAATGCTAACCTAGCTTGCTTCATCAATGACAGACTCATTCATCTCCACCACATTGAAGTGGATCATCATGTTGAGAACATGTTCTCGAACAGATGCCCTTTTTTGCATTCGAGAATTGAAAATGTGTTTGAGAGCATCGTGCCTGAGCTGTGCGGATGGTTGTCAGAAGATTCCCTTCAGAGACTCTATGATCTCACGGGCTATGAGCATGGGCTTATACTTCTTCGACAAGNCTTTAGAAAGACTCACCAAGATATACGCTCGGACTTTTTCGTTTTTCTATGTCCAATGCTCGTATGCTTCTCGAACATTTCGAACAGCATTGGGAGCTGGAATGGGAGGATAGTCCTCCATCAGGATGAAACAAAGGTCATCGATTATTAAAGTTGTGTTGATCATGTTTTTCCATGAAGCATAGTTTTTGCCCGTTAATTTGTCAGTGGCGAGAAGATTTAAAGTAGCAGTAGTTAGCTAGTGAAATAAATTTGTTGAAACATACAAATTATTTATAATTAGTTTATTTGCATTAAACCACTAAGACAACCAATCAGTTTTTAGCAAAATAGTCTAGTGCAACCTAAGTTACATCTATTTTGCAATGATGTGAGGCAGGACAAAAGTCACCGTAGGGTGTTCAAGTGCCCCTTCACTGAAATGAGATATTCTTAACCATTAGATAAAACAACACCTTGTCACTGTAACTAACTGTCACCATTGTTTGGTCCAGAATTTGTGTGACCCCTCATTTAGGTTCTAGAGTTTCACCCCAATGAGCCAACCATAGGAAAAAAATTGATTGAGACATGAAACTAAAGCAACCCTATCCATTTATGGAGATTGAATAAGCATCATGCAAAAATGGTATCCTACAGGGGGACACCCACGGTGCCACGAGGCCATGCATGAAACTTTACTTCAACCTAATGAGAGAGACCAAAGGATGTGTTGTCACATGTCTTGTTCCTACTTACTATAAACAATCTCTCCATTCACCTTAATATTGATCTATACAAATGCCACCCATATGGGGACACCCATGGTGCCTCGAGGCCGAGTATAGACCTCACGATATGAATTTTAAAGAGAAATGTGAAGAGGATAAAATGAAGTATCATATACCCCATTTTCCTCTCACTGAGCATTTTACCAGGAATAATTAAATTAGAAAAATCCAGCTACTGATTTTATCTAAGTGTTTGTAAAACAACATTTGTCTTTAGATAGTCAATTTTTTTTTATTTTTTTTTTATCAAAATCTATTAAACTCTTTAATAAACTTTAATCAAACTTGCATGAATATAACAAATAATCTAATTCACCTTTCTAGGTAAGTTCCCAGGTAGGGGTGTTACGTTTCCATCAACTTAAATATCCCAGCCTAGATAGAACTCGCCTTAGCCAAAAGGTCCCTTATAAATATATTTGTTACATTGTTAATCTTTTATTAAGATCAATTTAATCCTATTAAACTAATTTAAAAGATTAAATTAAGATTTCTAATCTCATTAGAAACATGATTTTAGGTCTATGTGAACATTTTAAAACAATTTTAAAATATGATTTTAACTTTAGGTTTGCATGGAATTCTGAATTATTGATTTTAATTTCTAAATTCATTTAAATATAATGATTATAAAAAAATGAAACAAAAATAAAACCAATCAATTGCATCGAATGACATACTTAGTAAATTATAACAATTATAAATTACCTAAGGTAATGTCATGTTTCATACAATTCCGTTTCATTACTAACTATATACAACAATTATATAATAATGTAATGAAATAATTAATAACAATCATCCATACATACTCAAAACTATATATTATAACATTTATAATATAAATGATGCATCACAATGTTATTAATACATGCAAACATATAGTATAACATTTATATTATATAATGCATGAGCATACTATATTAATTAAATCATGCAATTATTTATATTATAACACTTATAATATAAATGTTGCATGAAATTAAATGCATAACTTATGATGAGATTTTTACTATATGGCATACATTATGACATATAATAATAAAAAAATCATACATCAAATGCATAAAAAAAAAATTTGGATCGAGATTGGACACCTAAACAAATAATTAAATTAATAAAACACTTATACTAATTTAATTAACCAAAGTAACTATCTATTAGAAGATAAAAGCCATCCGATTCGAAACAAGTGAACCAGGCCTTGAATTGATTGAACCGAACAACCCACCATCGATCTCTCTGCAATGATCGTGTAGCAAACATTGTAGTAAAAGTGGCACGATCTTGTAGTAAAAGCTACATGATCTTGCTATACGATCTTGTAGCAAAAGCTTTCTTCCTCATCGTAGCATTGCTTTGAATTTCCTCCGAAACTCACCGAGAATAGCATGAGCGACTCAAAACTTTAAATTACAGTCTCGATCGCAAACAAATACACCCAAAACAAGGGTCCTTAAAAACCAATTTGTAAATAAAAGCAATAAATTAACAGTGCCAATCTCATAAATTATCCAATAATTTAAAACATCCACATTCTTAAACATTCATCACATGACAAAGTACATAATACTTAAATCCCACCAAAAATTGTAAAAATTAATCTAAAATTTTTGAAAAAAATTTGGGCAAGAAACGCTGCTCTGATACCAATTGAAGGGTCCCTGTGAAGAGTGTACAGTAGAAATGGATCGTCCCAATTCTAAAAAAATTACAGAACACAATTTTATAGAGAAACAAAATAGATCATACATTTAATTAAACAAAACATACAGCATGCTTGAGAAACTAAGAAGAGAAAAAGGGAATAGAAGACTTACCTTTGAGGAACGATTTCTCTTCATTGTGAAAATCACAAACACCAAAAAGGGCAATACCACAAAAGAAACCTCGGTATTCTCTGAATGAAAATCCAGGAGGAGTAGGCTCTGATTATTTTGGTGAAGGAAAGGATTGAAAAAGGAGAAGAGAGGAAGAGCCTGAGATCTCAAAACCCATTGTGTGTTTTTTATTTTTTTTTTTATTTTTATGTTTCCTTGCTTCACCACACTGAGAAGAAGAAAGTGTAACTAACCCACGTACACAATCTGGAGAGAAAACTAACCCACATACACGATCTGGAGAGAAAGAGGAGGGAGCCTCCCAAATAACATCAATTCAATAAATAAATAAATTTATTAGATTTATTTATTTATTTATAAATTATTTAATATATATTTATATGATAACTACCTTATCATATAATATATATTAAACTATGTGTTATATCAAATAAAACATATAGCCTATAGATTTAATATTGTATGATATACAATATATTCTATGGTTTCCTTTCTCTCACCAATGGCTTTTAATATAAATCACATTTATATTAATTTTAACCATATGAATCTAATTCATATAATTAATATTTGAATCATATCCAAATATTAATTTCCTCTCATAAATACTTAATATTATAATGTATCAAATACATTATAGTAAGTATATCATATATAATTATATCACATATAATTAATTCCCTCAATTAATTTGAACGATTCAAATTGATCCAAAAACTGATTCTCATTAAAAACCTGTTGAGCTACCGAGGGGACCTCATGCATCTGTAGCTTGAAGCTCCAATGGTACATGAATAATTAATTAAACTCTTTAATTTAAATTGTTCACTATCTGTTAACTAATGAACACTCAACTAAAGACAATCAGCTGCACTCTTTGCACTACATATATATTTCTGTGTCCATTGAATATAACCAATCAACAATATGATGACCCTTCACAAATTGCCCGTATGTACAGCTAGGCCAAAATTATTGTTTTGCCCCTGTAGTTACATCTAACTCCTTAAGTACCACTGATCCCTCTAATGAATAATAAATCATAGTCCAACTTTGATTGAACCCCTCTTGAGCTAGAAGAGGGTGTGACGCCACATTGTTCAAACCCCGAAATCAGCCCTTAAAAGAGCAATTTATCTACTTACCCCGATGTTGGGGAAGGAGTGAATTCCTTATTGTGTAGCAGCATTCCCAACTCTCAAATCAGACGAATCCTCAAAATGGTAGGCTTGTTGAGTGGACAATTTGGCCACTCTCACCCATACAAATCAAAGGACCGCTTTCATAGGTAGGAGTTCACAACTCACTCAGAATTCAGATCATGTTACTTATGGTCATCCTAGTGAAATGTAAGTCTCTATTATGAATGATGTTATATAATGAGACTAAATATTTCGTGGTCCAGTCTTATACAAACTCTTTTTTATAGAATATCCCCACTCACATGTTTCCACATGAATGATCAGGATCAGATCATTTGTAGCACTTTACAACAATTGTTACATCTAAAAAAGGGGTCATAATCGTAGTGTCACCAGGATAAGGTATCCAACTTTATCCATCTACTATAGACCATTTAAGTTTTTACTTAAACATGATCCACTCATATGTCTCTACATATATGTTTAAGCTATAAGATAACATTGGATGTTAGTTTATTGGTTTGTGGTTAATACAACTAGTTTTGAAATAAAACATCAAATATTTTATTACATAAATAAAATGTTTGTACATTATGATTACAAACTATAGAACCGTACGAGATTTAGAACATCAATCCCAATAGCTGCTTCCATATAATTCATAATAGGTTTGTACAATGAAATACAATAAATACAACGTCGTTAGTTTACATACCATAAACAAATTACTTGTCAATGCATGTGATTGAACAACCTATCTTCATATAGTCAATCATTTTGTTTAACAATTCCACCAAGTCATCCATCTTCTTCGTCAACCTTTGCTGGCTAATCTTCATGACATCAAAGTTTTCATCTATCCTTGTGTTCATTAATTGTTGTATTTTCTTTACTAATTCAAACCTTTGTTTCATTTCATCTTTGTCAGATGTTAAACCAAGTCCTCTATTCAAGGATAGTTCAACCACTCTCTCTCTTGGCCTATATCTTCTCATTTCTTCTTTGACCTCTTGCAGCACCCTTTTTTCCTCCTCGATGAATGGAGCAAAATATGGCATAGTCATTTCCTGTGGGATTGCAAATAATGGACAAATTTCAAGCAGCAAGTAAACAAGGAAATAAGATGTTAGTTTATAGTTTAGAATTTAAGACTGTATGTCTATTTTGTTTGTATAAATATTTATACACCTTTTGAATCAAATAATCTTCGCTTGAGATCCTTCCATTTGGGTTGGTTGTCTATAACCCAATTTACTATCCTTTGAACATTGTTAGATACCTTTCTGGCAAAGAAATTTTGTGACGAGCTCAAGGTGGGTATGACCTTGTATGCCCATGCTAATATTGAGAATATAAATCCCTCCCCCCCCTAGTGATATTCCTGATTTACTTTTGCTGTGTATTGTTCTATGCATAACATCAACAAGTAAATTAAAAGCAAAACTTCCCCATGGGTAGTTATCAAAGAGGTCATCGTCATCAACATTCAGTATGTGGTCTATATTCACATTCATCGAATCTTGTTTTGGGAGAAGAAAACTTTCCAAGAAATACAACATCATAATTTTTATCCTGTCACTTTCACATCCTGCTTTGCTAACATAAAAAAACTATGTTAAGGAATGTAACACCCCTGGAGTTTTTTCTTCAAGAATGAACATTCGAGGACGAAAGTTCTTTGAGGAGGGAAGAATGTAACACCCCGCACATTTTTTTAGTAATAATGTAATTTCAGTAACTTTATTATTTGGAATTTCAGTAATTGTTATTAGTTTGAGGAATTTTTTGGAATTTTGGACTTCAAGTGTAAGTGCGGAAATTTAATTGCTGGTGTGAAATTATTCAAATTGGAAATTAATGGCAGGAATTAATTTTCTTTTGAAAGGGGAAGGAATTTAATAGTATAAAACGAAAAGAAATTAAATGTAATTATATTTATTTCCTTTTTTGTTTTATTATTTTATTATTGTTATTATTATTTTTTTTTATATATATAAAAAGTCAAACCCCACCCTCCTTTTCTTCCTCACGTTCGTGAGCCCGTCCGACGCCGCCCAAAGTCGCCACGTCAGTTTCTTCTTCATGACCTCTGTCCACCACTGCTCAAGCATCGTTCGCTTTTTTCGTCACTGGTTCTATCGATTTGGGTAAGATTTCTGCCGTTTGGGTTTGTTTTCGGTTGATTCTTGAATACTCATTTACTTTTGGCATCAATTGGTTGATACCCATTGTGTTTCAACTTTGGATTCAAGTTTGTGAATGTATTGAGGTGTCGTTCAGTGAAGTTGGAGTTTGTTTTAGCGAATTTTGGTAAGTTTTATGCTTTGATGACCCTCTTGTTGATTAATTTTGGTTGTTGAGAAATTTTGGTAAAGTCATTTGGAAGTGATTTTTTTGACGAAGCTACATATGGATAATTTATTTGAGACATTGATAGTGAAGTATGTATTTGATTCAAGCTTTAATCATGTAGGCCTAATTTCAAATTATGATTAGGGGGTTGATTCAAGAATTTCATTCAAGATGAAGAAGAGTTTGGTTTGTTAATTATTTTGGGCTTAAAATTGGAGGTTTGGAAGGTGAATTCGAATTAGACCACACCTTAGGTAAGGTTATCTGGAAATATTTTGTAATATTTGGGTGTTTGGAATTTGGCCTCAACTATAATTTTAAAGCTTGGTTTATGGGCTTGATTAAGGATTCAAGAATTTCACAAAGATTCAATTGATTTTTGGTTCGACCTAATATCAAGGTAAGTAATCTTACTACTGGAACTGCCCACGGAGATGTATACTAGCATGATAAATGTACGTTATGGCAGAATGTTAGCATGATAGACTGATAGTATAATATGATCAAAGTGAGGAAGAAACTGACGATTAATTCCTTACTGAATTATTTATTTATGACCAAAGTGAGGAAGAAATAAATAATTCAGATCTCGTACTAGAACTATTTATTTATTTATGAACCATATGAATTATTTATTTATGCACATAGATACTTGAATGCTAGTATGAGATGGTATGTGCTTCCATATGGTTTTATTTGATCTGATGATTTTGAGGTATACATGTATGTTGTAGAACCATGAAGTGAGGTATAAGTGTATGTAGAGCCATGATGTTGAGGTTTATATGTATGTCATATATTCGTACAGTGATGATTATGATGTTGAAACTATGCAAATGTCATTACTGATTAGTTAGATGCCCATTAGATTTTGTGTTTCTTTTGGGATTCACCAATTTATGTTTCCTTCGAGATTCACCAGTTTGTGTCTCCTTCAGGATTCACCAGTTTGTGTCTCCTTCGGGATTCACCAGAGTAGTGGACATACTTAACTACAGTAGGATAGGACTCAGTCTCCTTCTTATTTCATGTGAATATGTGTCCCATGAGGACTAGAGCAGTGTATATGTTTCACTAGAGGTGGGTATCTAGAGAACATAGATGCCTAGCCTGACCCCAGTAGTGAGGTTACTTACTGAGTATTTTATACTCATTCTTTCTCATGTTGTTGTTTCAAGTAAGGGTAGAGATGCACCAGCGATGGACAAGTGGAATTCGTGATCGAGCCACTGGAACTAGTTTTTACGCTTCCGCATCATGAAATTTAGAGTTCTTTTCATGTTTCTCTTAACTTTTAGTTTTGATGCTCAAAACTTACTTTTAATAATCGTTTTTCAGACTTATTTACTATCCTTTATGATTTCTGGGTACCCTACTATTGTTTTAATATTTGAATTCAATGAAAATCTTTTGAACTTTCCTTATTTAATTAGCATTTATTTCGCCATAACAGAGTGTCGTTTTGAGTTCCATGCATGCATGTATTTAGTAATGGCCCAACTTAAGTCCTAGGGAGTCGGGTCGTTACAAGGAAATACCTAGTCACTACTTTCATATCCTCGAAATACATTTTTCTTATATTACCTCCTCCTTTTATCTCACTTTTATCAATTATTGGCAATTCACCACAATTTAGACCAGTTATCAATGCAAATTCTCTCAAACCAAATTTCAGTACTCACCCTCTATGAAAAAACTCAACTGGGATGATGACTTTGATTTACACTATCTTTGTATTAGGTGTAACAACAGTTGGGAAGACTGATTTGTAATGGAAAAAGCAAGGAAATGTCCAAAAATAGTTTATCTAAATCTCTATTGTAACTCCTCATTTAAATTCTCCTTGAGTTTATCGATTACAGAAGTCTTTGTTTGCAAGTTTATTATCAGTGGTTCGTTTCTCCTTGCACTATCCATCATATACAAACAATCCTAACACATTTGAAATAAACCATAAACACAAGCTTAATAATATGATAACAGTAAATACAATTACAGAGTATTTAAGTAAAAATACCTCACGTCATTTCGATTGTTTTTTCCTTTTGGCATGTTTCCTTTATCTGACCTAGTTATTACCTAATATTTACAACTATAGTAAACATTTAAGAAAAATACCTCACATATATCCATTCCATAGATGATTACCTTTATTCATTTCTTTGTTTCCATCCTCTTGTCTGACTGTCCACTAGATGATCTTTTTTCTAATAGTGTTGTTTCCCCATAACTTTGTGACTTCTCTTCTTTATTACCTTTGCTTTCATCTTGCATGTTTTCACATGTCTCTTCAAGGTTCTCTTCTTCCTCTTCATACTCATTACTATCTTGTTCATCTTGTTTCATTATTTATTAATTATATTATGTAAATGCTTTAATAAATACATTGTAATTAATAGATGATTCTATAAAATCTACATTATCATACCTTTCCCTTATGTAGTTCCTACCACTCTTCTTTTTCTACTACGTCCTTTCTCCCTATCTTTTTTGGTTTTGTCATTTTTTCATAGCTTGCATCGCAATTTAGATCTATAAGATCTTCAACCCTTAACATTTCTTGTGGAATCAAATAATCCTGACCTTGCTCTTTATCCTTGATTTGTTTGCTTGAACTTTGACCTCTAGTGTAGAAGCATCCCGTTTTCATTTGTTGCTAGTTATTGGAGTTGCACGTTTTATGTCTGATTCCCCTGCCATTATCTTCGTTTTCCCCTGTTTTACATACATGATCAAAATTTGATGTTCACAACTACTTGAAAATAAAAATAAAAACATACCTCGTCATCACTGTTGAGAACTATTGGCCTTTTGGTTGTTTGTTTTCTTCCACCAGTTATTCCAGCTGCTCTTAATCTTTCGTTGGCTCTGCTTCTTCCTTCGACTTTCTCTTTTTTCATAAATTAAAATGTTTGATTAATCGTAGACTTATCAATTTTATAAAAACAACCAAAGGGCGAGATTTATATCATTTTAATTAATCGTTTGTGTTTACAAGTCCTAAAAAGAAGGCGTTATTTTATGTCCCAAAAGATTTGAATCTAAATATTTAACAATAAAACCACATTATGATATCTAAAAAACCAATATTAAATCTTTGTTTTTTTTTTTTTGAAAAAATAATGGAATATTTATATATTATATATAAATAGTTTCGTTCAGCATTTTTTTCATCTCTTCAACGTGCAAACAAGAGTTAGACCAGATTGCAATGCATGGATTAGAAGAAAGTTTGGGAATCGCAATGTTGTACGAAATTAGAAAATTTAAGCAGATTCCAGACTTGACCTTCCTCCCTCACTCGAATCAGTAAAGAAGGGGCTTCAATGTCAAAAGCGTGGGAATCAGTAAAGGAGAGGCTTAAAAGGACTAGAAATAAGTGTTAAGATTCAATACCTATGGAGAAATATTTGATGTCGTGCAAAAGTCCCTTGAAGCTGTCAAGAAGGGACTTCAATGTTGAAGATCAAATGCTTGAAGCTATCGAAAGGTATTTCTTCTCTTGAACGATTTTTGAAGAGAAGGTCTTTTTCCGTCGAATGGCTTTTGTAGTTGTTGAGAACCCTCACACCTACTTCTTGATTGAACGATTTTTAAGGCAAAATGTTTGGTTCGGGTCTTGGTTGGGGTTTTGGTTTAAATGAATGTGAGTTGTTAAAATTCATGGACTACCGTGTGAGGTGTGAGGTGTGAGGTGTGAGGTGTGAGGGTGGATTAGACACTTTGTCAGAATATATTGTTTAGTGTGTGATAGTTGTAGGTAGAGTGTATTTGTTGTTTTCAAACGGTTTTGAAACCCTCAGACCTTTAGAATTTCACTGGGGGTAGTTTTGACAATTGTTAATCATTATTTTTTAATTTTATATTCCATTTTGCTAATTTTATAATTTTACAAATTTTTTTCTATTTATCCAAATGAAAACTTAAATTTTGCTATTTATCTAGTCAGACCATTATTTTATTTGGATTGAATTTAAAAAGAGATCTTGGATTTATAAAAATTTTGGATATTTAAGGGAAAAACTTAAATTTTTGGAGTTTCTTTAAAGGGATTTGGAATTTTGAGAAGGTAATTGGAATTTGAAAAGGAAAAAGGATAATGATATATTATTATGAATATAATAATAGAAAATAGATGTTCATTGCTTAGTGTCTCAAAGACCATGTGTCTCCGTTCATGTTGTCCATGTGCCATGTAGTTTATTCACGCTTGTGTCAATGTAAGTCCACATCCTATTTGTCACTTTGCCTATAAATTGGAGCATTTTGTGGATCTTAAGAACACACCAACATTGGTGAAGAATTCCACTTCCACCAATTTCCATATTATCCAATTTCATGATTTTGGTATTTTATGTTTTAGTTATTTTATTTTATAATTTTAGTTTTTATTTATTTATTATTATTATATAAAAATATTATTATATTATATTTTTCATATCCTTCCCGTTGTGATCCTCAATTTTCATAACATATATTTTTTTTTATATACAAAGGCTATGGGTTTTTTTTTAAAAAAAAATGTTTAAATTTTTCTCTCCCTTCTCCCTCGTGAACACGTGAAATCCCCCCTTCAGTTTTTTTTCTTCCCTCAAGTAGCCCTATTCGCGCTGCACGAAGCCTCCTAGTGTTGCCTGAAGGAAAGCTAGTACTCAGATCTTCTTTTCTCCCCGCGCGTTTGTCTCCTTCAGCGCAACCCACTGCCGTCGAGTCTCATATCACTCTGGTCGCCAATCGTCGTCCGCGCAGTAGGTCCGAGGCTCAGTTGTCAATCTTCTCTCCACCTCGCGCCAACGTCCCAAGTCGTGCCGACGTCCCAAATCTACCACTGTTCAGCCGCTCATCACCGTCTCCTCAATGTTGGTACTGTGGGTTTGCTGTCGTCGGGATCGGCAAAATATGCCAGCATGTTTTGGTGTTAGATTGAATTTTTGGGAGGTTTCTAAGACGTTGTCCAATAACGTTAAAGAGCGATTTCATCAATTTTGGTAAGCATTCAAGGTGTTGGACCCTTTTGTTGGTTATTTGGGTTGTGTTTTGGTGTTTTGCTTATAAGTTGTGGATTTTCTTGGAATTCTTGAATGCCCATCAAGTTCTTGGCCTAAAATCTTTTGGGTTTATTTTAAGGTTGTAATTGGAGCTTTTGGAAGGAAATTGGATGTTGTCCATTGGAATTAAAATTTGTTTTAGTGGAGATTTTGGAGACTGAAACTTGGGAGTGGTTGTTGATCAAGTTTCTCTTTGAGTAAGTTATTTGGAGTTGTATGCGGGAATTGATGAATGAAATTTAGGCTCTTTTGGATTGGTTAAAAATTTGGATTTTGTGTTGTCTGTTCTATTTCACATTCTTTAGTTGGTTACCAATTGTTTGCTTGAAGAACAAACTTTGGACTTGCAATTTGAGGTAAGTGACTTTCTACTTGTTCGCCTGTGAACCAATCGTCCCTACCACTTGGGCTATTTATTTAAAACTATTTGGACTATTTATTGAGACTGTTAAACTAATTTGACTGATTATTCTAAATTGTTTGTACTGATAATTTATGACTGATTGAACTGCATGATTTAATGACATTGACTTATTGGATTAGACTATGTTGACTGGGGATATAGTGGAAATTTTACCTCTAAGATAAACGACTGTAAATATAACACAGAAGTTATATGAAAACTGATGCATGCTAAGTTTCTTGTTAGCTTTTCTTATCTAGGCAGGTGTACACATATGATTGTATATGTGCACATTTATGACTGATCGTGGACCTTCAGATTACACACTATGACTGATGCATGTTCCTTTGGGTGCATGTTTATGACTGATTATACAAAATGCATGAATGATTAAATCCCACTTGAAATTGTAAAAACATTTCAAAATTTTGGGAAAAAATTGGGTCAAAAATCCCCGCTCTGATACCAATTGTAGGAACCCTGTTAAAGGTTCGTGAGTGGAAGTGGGCATCAGACCTAAGTCCCAAAATTCATAGAACATTAAATTTACAGCCAACATATACAGAAATGATGCATCTAATGAATTTACAGCATGCTTACACTAAATTATAGAGAAGAACAAAAATTGGGTTTTGAAAACCCTTACCTTTGAAGACCATTCTTCAATGGAAAAACTCTCGAACCCAAAGACGCCACAAAGAAGGAAACCACTATTTCTCTAGGCAAGAATCTAAAAGGATTGTGAGCTCGGGCTATTTTGGAAGAGGGAATTGAGAGATATGAGATAAAATGAAGATCAAAATTATTCTGTTTTTTCTCTGTATTCTGTTGGTTTTTCTTATAAACCAGAGAAGAAGAAAGAAAAACCAAAACCAATCAGAATCCCACTTTCACACACTGTACGCGCGTTGAGAGAAAAATGAGAGTGAAGTTATTTCCCTCCCTCACCATACTTCAAAAATAAAAATAAAAATTAATTAATTTTAATTTATGATAAAAGTACTATTTATATATAACAACCTTACTATATATATATATATAATCTATGATTTAATATTCTATCAAATACAATATAACTAATAATTTTACTTTTTCTTATAATGACATTTAATATAAATCCCATTTATATTAAAATTTAATTATATGAATCAAATTCATATAATTAATATTTGAATCATATTCAAATATTTATTTCCTCTCAAATAAATTCTATATTATAATGTATCAAATACACTATAGTAATTATATAATATATAATTAGATTAAATTAGTTATATCACATAAAATTAATTCCCTCAATTAGTTTGAACAATTCAAATTAATCCAAAAATTGATTTTTATTAATTCCTAATGAGCTACAGAGGGGACCTTATGGACCTGTAGCTTGAAGCTTCAACGGTACGTGAATAATTAATTAAACTCCTTTAATTAAATTATCCACCATCTGTTAGCTGTCGGGCACTCCACTAAAGACCGACAGCTACACTCTTCGCATTACAAATATATTTATATGTCCATTAGATATAACCAATTAACAGTATGATGACCCTTCACAAATTGCTCGTAAGTACAACTGGGCCAAAATTACTGTTTTGCCCCTGTAGTTACATCTAACTTCTTAAGTACCACTGATCCCTCTAATGAACAATAAATCATAGTCTAACTATGACTAAACCCCTCTCGAGCCAGGAGAGGGTGTGGCGCCACATTGTTCAAGCCTTAGAATCAACCATAAATATAGCAATTTATCTACTTACCCCAACATTAGGGAAGAACAAATTCCTTCTTTGTAGTTGTGTTCCCAACTCCCTAATTAGATGAATCCCCAAAATGGTAGGCTTATTGAGTCGGCGATCTGACCACTTTCACCCATACAAATCAAAAGACCACCTTCATAGGCAGGAGTTCACAACTCACTCAGGATTCAGGTCATGTTACCTTTGGTTATCCTGATAAAATGTAAGTCTCAATTATGAACGACGATATATAATGAGACCAAACATTTTGTGGTTCGGTCTTATACAAACTCCTTTATATAGGATACCCCCACTCACATGTCTCTATATGAATGATCAGGATCAGAACATTTGTAGTACTTTACAACAATTGTAACAGGTACAAAATAGGATGTACTCATAGTGTCACCAGGATAAAGTATCCAGCCTTATCCATCTACTACAGACCATTTAGGCTATCACTTAAACATGATCCACCCGTATGCTTCTACTTACATGTTTAAGCTACTAGATAACCTAGGATGTTAGTTTATTGGTTTGTGATTAATACAACTAAAAAAATAGAACATAACATATTTTATTACATAAATAAAATATTTGTACATTACAATTACAAACTATAGGACCCTACGAGATTTAGGGCATCAATCCCAACAGGTCAGCTAGAGGAAATATTTAAAAAGATAGTGGAGGAGGCGTTAGATCGACAAAAACCGCCTCAGGAGGTTCCTGCTCTTTAAGACCCTACCCTAAAGTAGAATTTTCAGGATTTATCCATTGAGGCTAAGTTTCTAAGGATTTTCGGAAGTATAACCCCCTCATGTTTATGTATAGATTATAGGGAATTGAAAAACGTGACTATTAAGAATAAGTATCCTCTCCCTATAATTGATGATTTATTTGATCAGTTACAGAATGCCACAATGTTTTCTAAGATCGATTTACGTTCGAGATACTACTAGCTCACGATTGAAGATACTGCATTTTGCTCTAGATATGGGCATTACGAGTTTATTGTAATGTCGTTTGGATTGACAAATGCTCATGCAGTATTCATGGATATGATGAATAGAGTGTTCAAGGAGTTCCTAGACACTTTTGTTATAGTCTTCATTGATGATATCCTGATTTATTCCAAGATGGAGGCAGAGCATGAGGAGCATTTACGTAAAGTCTTGGATATTCTAAGGTCGAACAAGCTATATGCTAAGTTTTCCAAATGTGAGTTTTAGTTGAAACAGGTGACATTTCTAGGCCATGTGGTGTCTAAAATGGAGTTTCAATGGATCTAGCAAAGATTGAAGCGGTTACTAGCTAGTCTCAGCCTACTATAGTTAGTGAGGTGCATAGTTTTCTAGGGTTAGCTGGTTATTACCGATGGTTTGTTAAAGATTTCCCTCGTATAGCTACACCTTTGACTCAGTTGACTAAAAAGGGAACCGCCTTTGTTTAGAGTAAAGCTTGTGAGGAGAGTTTTCAGGACTTTAAGTAGAAACTTGTTACTACCCGAGTTCCTACAATGCCAGATGGATCAGGTAGTTTTGTGATTTACAATGATGCCTCAAAGAAAGTGCTAGGATGTGTTGTGCAACATGGTAAAGTGGTCGCTTGCCTCCCGCCAGTTGAAGAACCATGAACGGAAATATCCGACACATGGCTTGGAATTGGCAGCTGTGGTTTTTTCTTTGAAGATTTGGAGACACTATTTGTATGGGGAGAAAATACAGATCTTCACAAACCATAAAAACCTGAAGTACTTCTTCACTCAGAAGGAGCTAAACATGAAACATCGCAAATGGTTGGAATTGGTGAAATACTGTGACTGTGAGATACTATATCATCCGGGTAAGTCAAGTTGGGTTTTATGTCCTAAAACTCGTAGATGGTGAATGTAATTAAATGATCGTCATTAATAGTTATTAATGTTTTTATCAATAAGTATTATTGATGTTTTATTTAATTGTCTTATTAACCCTAAAATCCAATAAACTAACATTCTACGCTATCTTATGATTCTTGAACTATATGTAGTGACATATAAGGATCAATGTTCAAGATACAGCCTCAAGGGTCTAGTATAGGGATAAGATTGGGTACCTTATCCTGGTAACACTACGGATACGACTTACTTTGTATTTGATACATACGCAGTGATCCAACACGTTCGTGTAGGAGACACATGAGTGGGGGTATCCTATGCAATGAGTTTGCACAAGATCGGACCACAAAATAGTAACCACTGGATGTAACTCCGTTGGCTAGTTAAGTTTCCATTTCAATAGGATGATCTAGGCAACTTAGTCTTACTCTTGAGTATATTATGAACTTCTATTCAAGGGGTATTCTCCTTTTGATTTGTATGGGTGAGAGTGGCCAGTTCGCCGACTCAATAAGTATACCATTTTGGGGATAAGAACGAGTGGGTAGCCGGGAACATAATCAAGATGGATTTCACTCCTTCCTGACTTCAGGGTAAGTAGATGAGTGTTCCCTTAAGTGGTATCTCTGGGACCTGGACAAAAGGCCCTACCATTTCACTGGCTCAATAGGAGTTTCTGTTTAATGGTTAAACCATAAACAGGTTGTCATTTGAGGAGGACTAGTACTTAAGGATGTAAAGGTAACCTATGGGTAAAACGATAATTTGATCCAATTGGTGTTACGAACTCGTGAAGGACTAACTTGCTGTTATTGGTCTATATCTGTGGACACATAAACATATCTGTAATGAGAAGAGTACGGCTATGGGTCTTTAGTGAAGTATACCCACAGTTAACGAATATTGATCAATTTGGTTAATGAGTTTAGCCAATTAATCTCACATCATTGGAGTTTCTGATCTGTCAGTCTATTAGGTCCCCTTCCTAACTTGTAAAGGGTATTAAGATAATTTTTCATTAAATCGAATTTGAAATGTTCAAATTCAGAATTGATAATTTTTTTAATGTATGTTGATATATTTTAATATAAAGTTTAATTTTAGACTTTATCATTAATTTTGGATATGATTCAAAATTAATAAATGAGAGAATGAAATATTTGAAGAAGTTCAAATATTAATTTAGTATGAATAAGATGGATATTGGAAACTATAGGTTAAAAATATTATGCATTGGATGTGCATTAAAACTATAGGTTAAATGAGAGAAATTTTTTTAATATGATTCAAATGGGAAATTAAATAAAATATGTGATATTTAATTGGATGATTAATTAGTTGAATAATTAATTATTTATTTTATTTAAATTAAATTAAATTTTGAGTTTAATTAAATTGGTTAAATCAAAACTATAGGTTCATTTAATGTACATTAGATGCACATTAAAATTATAAGTTATGTGAGAGGAAATAATTTAAATATGGTTTAAATGATCATTTAATTAAATATGATTTAATTAATTTAATTTAATTTAATTTAATTTTGTTTAATTTAAACTAAAAAAATTAATTCCTCATTTTAGGGAATTTAGGAGAAAACATGTGATCAATCCCACATTTTTCTCTCCCTCTCTCACCATTCCTCTCTCCAACAAAAGGGTTTTGTTTTTAGGATAAGACTCTCAAACTATTTGTGTGTTTTCTTCTTTCTAAGAAAAGAAAGAAAATCGTTTTGTGATATTCCCAAATCCCAAAAGAGAGGATCCCACAATTCTCCATAGCCTCAATTCCTTACAAGAATAGGGACGTTTCTAAGTGGTGGTGTCGAATCTTAATTCAATAGAGAAATTCTACAGAATTATCAAAAGGTTTACAAGGTAGGGTTTCTTCCCTTGTATAATTAGTCTTTTTTGGGAATTGCATGCTTAATCAATACTACTTTTTATTCCAATACAAAATTGTTTTAATTTTAAATGTCAATTTGAAAAAAAAAAAAAAAAACGAAATGGTTCTGTGTTTTGGCTTCTATTGTGCCTTAGGGTTTTCATCCCTCCAAGGAAATTGTTGTAACATATGCTCTTAGTAGAAAGACAACTCATTCGACAACTTTGATTACTAGACAGGTACCTTTCCGCAGTGATTTCGAGTGGGCTGAAATTGCAGTAGCTGTGTAGGAGGTCATTACGCAATTAACACAATTGACGGTATAGTCAACTTTGAGATAGAGAATTATTGATGCTCAATAGAGTGATATGTACCTTGTTGAGAGATTTCAGCAGGTGGAGCTAATGTAGGATAGTGAGTTTTCAGTATCCCAAGATCATGGTCTCCCATACTAGGGATGCCTTTGTGTACCTACAAACAATGGCATTAAGAATGAAATATTGACAATGACTCATAGCTCTCCATTTTCAATACATCCTGGCAGCACAAAGATGTATCAAGAGTTGAAACAATGCTACTAGTGGAATGATATGAAAAGGGAAAAAGGGAAATTGTTGAGTTTGTCAGCAAGTATTTGGTGTGCCAACATGTCAAAGCCCAAGACAGAATCCAACGGGCTTATTGCAGCCCCTGGGTGTACCAGAATGGAAGTGGGAGAATGCGTCCATGGATTTTATCATGGGCTTGCCAAGGACAACTAAAGGCTATACAGTGATATGGGTTATAGTGGACAGACTTACTATTCTGGCATATTTTATTCCAAATAAGTCTATGTATTCTGTGAATAGGTGGGCACAATTATATATGAAAGAGGTGGTGAGATTGCATGGGGTGTCGGTGTCCATCATATCTGATAGGGACCCTCGTTTTATATCCAGCTTTTGAAAGAGTCTCCAGACAACGTTGGGTACTCGTTTGGATTTCAATACAATTTTTTACTACAGCCTGATGGTCAAACTGAGCGTTTGAACAAAACCTTGGAGGATATGTTACGTGCATGTACGCTTGAATTTTCAGGGAGTTGGGATTCCCACTTACACTTGATGGAATTTGCTTATAATAACAGCTACCAGGCTACCATTGGCATGACTCCATTTGAGGCCTTGTTTAGGAGGAGATGCAAGTCTCCTGTTTATTGGGACGAGGTTGGTCAACGAAAATTGTTGGATCTGAAGTTGGTGCAAATCACCAATGAGGTGATACAGAAGATTAGAGCCTAAATGTTGGCAACTTAAAGTAGCCAGAAGAGTTACGCTGAGGTTAGGCATAAAGATTTGGAGTTTTAGGTATGTGATAAATTACTTTTGAAAGTGGCGTCTATGAAAGGAGTGTTGAGGTTTAGCAGGAAGGGTAAGTTCAGCCCTTGGTTCATTGGGCCATTTGAGATCCTGGAACGGATAGGTGTTGTAGCTTATCGGCTGACCTTGCCACCATCTTTTTCGGCAGTTCACGATATTTTTCATGTTTCCATGTTGAGGATGTACGTAACGGACTCATCTCATATTGTGGATTATGAACCTTTGCAGTTGAATGAGAACCTGAGTTACGAAGAAAAGCCTATTCAAATCCTGGCCAAGGAAGTGAAATTTTTGCGCAATAAGGAGATAGCATTAGTAAAGGTTCTTTGGCGGAATCATCAGTTCAAGGAGGCAACGTGGTAACGAGAAGACGAAATTAGGACATAATATCCTGAGCTTTTTCAGGATTAGAACTTTTGATGACGAAAGTTTCTCCTCAACCTTGTTGCTGTGGGTTTACTATCACTGGAATCGACAAGATTTGTTGGCTAGGGTGAGTGTTTTGGGAAAGATTTTCGTATTCTTGGTGGATTTCTTGATTAATTTGTTGCCCATTAATTTTTGGTTCTGCTTGGTTGATACCCATCATGTTTTGGTGTTAGAGTGAAGTTTTGGGAAGTTTTTAAGATGTTATCCAGCAATGTTAAAGAGCAATTTCGTCGATTTTGGTAAGCATTCAAGGGGTTGGACCCTTTTGTTGGTTATTTGGGTTGTGTTTTGGGGTTTTTCTTATAAATCGTGGATTTTCTTGGAATTCTTAAACATCCATCAAGTTATCTGCCTAAAATCTTTTGGGTTTTATTTTAAGGTTGGAATTTGAGTTTTTGGAAGGAAATTAAATGTTGACCATTCGAATTAAAATCTATTTTAGTGGAGATTTTGGAGACTGAAATTTGGGAGTGATTGTTGATGAAGCTTCGCTTTGAGTAAGTTATTTTGAGTTGATTGCAGAAATTGATTAATGAAATTTGGGCTCTTTTGGATTGGTTCATAATTTGGGTTTTGTGTTGTAGGTTCTATTTTGCATTCTTTAGTTGGCTACCGATTGTTTGCTTGAAGAACAATGTTTGGACTTGCAATTTGAGGTAAGTGACTTTCAATTGGTTCACCTTCAAACCAATCGCCTACACCACTTGAGTTATTTACTTAAAACTACTTGGACGGTTTCTTGAGACTATTAAGATTGATTATTCATAATTTATTTTACCCCGAAGATAAACCACTTTAAAATATAACATAGGAGTTATATGAAAACTAATGTCCCTTAAGTTATAGGGTTCTTGTTAGTTTTTCTTATCTAGGCAGGTTTACACACATGACTGTATATGTACACATTTATGACTGACCGTGGACCTTCAGATTACACACTACGACTTATGCATGTTTCTTCGAGTGCATGTTTACAATTGATTCATATACGTTCGGGTTATACACTATGACTGATGCATGTTCCTTCGGGTTCATATTTACTACTGATTTTTGTACCTTTGGGTTACACATTATGGTTGATGATAGGAATAGACTGGCGAGGGACAGACGGGACCCGTGATAGAACCATACGGGGACATTAGAAAATGCTTCCACACATGCTATGTTTCTTTTTAATTTATGGTTTTGTTCCTTTCATTTGAGTACATTGTCAGATGACATGTTTTCATTAATTTGCTTTGGATTATTTTCTTTACAAATGTTTTATTTGGGATCCCAACTAAATGTTTTGATTAATGGATTTATTATTAAATTAATATTTTAGTTTAGAATGGTTATTCATGTTTTTACTGTATTTACATTATGACAGTCAAAATGTTTTGAATAAAAATGAGTATTTAGTCGTAATGGCTCGTTTCAAAGTACTCAAAAGGTCGAACCGTTATATTAATTTTGTTCTTGGGTTGGATTTGATTAAACTTTTTCTATTTTTGTTAGGTTGGGTTGTGGGTTAACTAAAAAAAATTTGAGTTGACCCAACCCAACCTGAATTTTACATATATTAATAAAATATATTATATATATTTCTATTTGTTTAAAGTTTGATTACTTTGTATTAATCAATTTGTGAATTTTTAATATTTTTCTTTTGAAATTGTTATGACATTTTTCTTTATTTAAAGTTTACAATAAATATCATAGATATTTGTTATTTTGCATTTGAATTTTATGAGACCTTAGTTATTAGTCATGTGTTGTATATAAATTTACATATTTTAATTAAAAAGAAAAATGGTTAACAAGAGGAATGACAATTTTTAAAGTTTCATATGGTAGACTGATTTTAGGTTTTGAAATTTTTTTTTAAAAAAATGATTAAATAAATAATTGATAATATATGAATGTCATGAATACTCTCATCTTCCATAGATTGCATTCTCTATTAATGCTAATTCATTCCTCTAAATTAGGTTATAACTAACTAACCAAATCTTAATTAAATGGTAAAGAATAGATAAACACACAACAAATCAAAAGAAACCCATTAAATGATCAATAAAAATTTAATATAGAAAATGGATCAAACCTCTTCCAATGGTTTTCCCTATACTAATTGGAACATACTATGAATAGGTATTGTGACCATTAAACAATACTAATTTGATAACTGTGACATAATTACTTTAATTTATAATTTAAAATTGAAGCTCTATATAAATACTTGCAAAAAAAAAAATGGTAGATAGACAATACATAGTTCAACATGGTAAATAATAAACACAAATTCTCAATCAAATATAATAAATCCTCAACAAGTTTTATGATAATGCAGAAAAATAATTAAAAAATTAAAATTAAATAGGAAAAACAAAAATTTTAGAATAAAGTGATATTTGAAAATAACATAACATTTAAAAAAAAAAAAAAAAAAGAAGAAGAAGAAGAAAGGATAAATGAAAAATTGGAGTAGAGTGAAATTTTAAAAGAAAGATTTTGATATTAATTAAAAAAGATGGCAAAAGAAAAGAAAGAAACAAATAATGGTAATACACCTTATAAAATCGGTATAATGCCATACAACCCAATTTCCCTCTTCCTTAATAGAGGTTTATTAAAACGATATTACATCTGGTAAAAGAAAAAAAGAAGAAGCAAATAATGAAAATTTTTAAATCATTATTCATTAGTTAATTACATTGTAATTTTAATATGTTATTGAAGAAAAATTGGTGAACAAAAAAGAAAAAAAAAGTAAATAATGACTATTTACTAGAGAGTTGATAGTTTGGTGAAATAAGGGACTGAAATTGTTGAGAATAGAAAAATAATTATCCATTAATTATTATTTCTCTTCCTTTTCATCCTCTGATTTTGAATTCACCATCTCTATTTTCATCAAGCCTCCATGGTACTTTGTCCTATCGATAAACTCATCTAGAAAGGTTTGTTACTTCATCTAAATCTCTCATAGTCAAGATGATGAGTTCAAAGTGTGATACAATATTTATACGTCGAAGAATCACAACTACAATAATTCCAATCCTAATTTGCATAAATCAATTAAGAAGAACAAATACTTCTCAATATCAAGATTTTCTTTGATGTATAGAAAAGAATTGGAGAAGTATTCAAAGCATGAAAATGTATCATGACTATACTCCAAGAAAACCAACTCCTTTGTAAAGGAAGTTTTTGGAAAGTATTAGGTAATAACTTTGATAAAGAAAGCGAATTGAGAGTGTTATCACACTAATTTTCAATAATTTGAGATATCAAAGAAGAAGAACTAAAATAAATATATAAACTAAAAGGTAAAATGAAATAATAAGGATGATATAAGATTTGAAAAAAAAAATTTTAAAAAAAAAAAAAAAAAAAAAAGACAAGAAAAGAAAAGGAATCGTGACAATAAGGATAATGTGAGATTTGAAAAAATACAAAAAAAGAGAGAAAAGAAATGGAAAATTGAGATAAAGTGAGATTTAAAAACAATGATTTGATATGATCTCATGATTAAAACAAATAGGGGACATTTTGTAGGCTATAATATAGGAAGACCAAAATTTAATTACGGTCTAATACAAGATATTGTTGTGGGCATTCTAGAATTATAAAAAAAAAACACATCAGAGGTGTTTTGCCATAATTCAAAATAATCTTATCGTTTATTATTTTTTTAAATTATAGTGTAATTACTGTTATATATCTGAATATTTCAAAGGAAAAATAAGTTATAATCCGATAATTCAACCCAACTCAATCAGTTTGAGACTTTATTTGGGTCCTTTGGGCCTCATTTGATAACATTTTTGTTTCTTATTTCTTGTTTCTTGTTTCTTGATTTTTATTCTCATTTTTTAAGAAACTAACGTGTTTGATAAATGTTACCGTTTTTTATTTCTAAATTTCAAAGAACGATTTTCTAAAAAAAAGGCCAAATTTGAGATACAACAAAAAAGTAGTTCCTCCTGTTTCAATTTGTATTTCAATTTTATCATCTGGTAACCATTTCAACTCTTGTTTTATTGGTACTAGGTACCCATTACGTTTCTTTATTTTTATTTTTCTTTATTAATTTTTTATTTATAAAAATAATTCTCCAATATTTATATTTTATTTTAATTTTGAATTTTAAAATTTTCTAATATTTAGATTTATATATTATTTTATTTTTCAATATATATATTAATTTTTTTTTATATTTCAACTTTTGAGTGTTAAGTTTTGCAAGGTGTGTTTATATATTATTTTAATTCTAATATTTTTAATATATCTGAAATTGTGTAGAATTTTGCAATATATAAATTTTGTTGACTAAGATATTCATTTATTTTAACTTTAATAGTTTACTACCACGACATGTACATAATAATCTAACCATTTAAGACAAAAATTTGGACAACATATGAAAGATACGATACAACTGTGTTATTATATTTAGTTGTCATCGAGACTTACTTGTATTAGATAACATAAACTTTTATTAATATCCTTTTTTATGTTTAATTTATGCACATCTTCTTTATTTATATTATATTGTTAAAAAAAAAAAAAAAAAAAAAAAAAAAAAAAAAGAAATAGTTATGAAACAAATTTATGTTTCTGTTTCTTTTTTCAAGAAATAGGAAACAAGAATAGTTATCAAACGTAGTCCTATTTCTTATTCTCAAAAAAGAAGAAATGGGAAACAAGAAACGGGAACGCTATCACACGAGCTCTTGATTGTCAACCCAACAAAGCTGAATTTTTGGGTTGATAAAAAAAAACCATCCCTAACCCAACCCAACCCAATTTTCACACTTATTCAAAAGCATAGTTTAGTTTCCAAATGTTCACATGGTCTTGAACAACATAAGAAAAGACTAAAGCAAGAAATTCAAAAGAAGAAAATTCATATGAGAAGGGACTTGAGATTTTTTCAAGTTGCTAAAAAAGGCAACCTGAATTAGGGTTTTTTTTTCTATAAACCAAATGGAAGGCTGTTGGGTTTCCTTTTTTTTCTATCTCTCAATCCTCCTGTTTCATTGACAGCCCACAAAATTTAAAGCCCAAAAAGAGCCTTTTTTGACTCCCCAAAATTAAAGGCTTCTGTGACAAACACTGACCCTGAACCAAATATCAATTAATAGCCATAGCATCAATTGAAGCTTGGATTGAAGTTCATGTAATGAAGAAGAAAGTTACAAAAATGGTATGAACTTTTGAGAAAGGCTTTTGAATTTTCTGACCACATGAACCAAATAATGGGAACTGTTTGTAGAAGTTGAATGTAAAACCTCTTTCATTTATTCACAACTGATACAAACCATTCTCCAATAACCCCACCAACTAACTATAAAAAGGAAGGAGAAAAAAGAAAAAAGACCAGAATTCTCTGAGTGGGATTTGACTCAGAAAGGAAGAAATAATATTACACTATTACCAACCTGGAAAGCTAAGGGTCTTCTTCTTTGAAATGGGCAAAAGGAAAAGGAAAGTCATTGAAATAAACAGTACTCAAACTGCCTTTCCATCATACGATTTTAAGAACAAAACAACACAGCCTTATTACAACACTAAAACCATCTTTGTCTGTCTTTGTCTTTCTGTCTTGTCTATATGATACCACCACAACAAAATGACATTTCGAAACACAATTGATCATAACCGCAAATTTGTAACCTTGAATTCTATTAACAGGAACGTGGCAAAATGGAGAAGTGCAAGAACAAAAGGAGAGAGATTGTTGTTGTTGTTCTTGTCATCGTTCTTGTTGTTGTTGTTGTTGTATGTACATCCCCATAAGCTCTATGCAGGGATCAAGGATGAGGAATCCAACGGCACAACGCTGTCTGGAAAATCAGTTCTTGGTCCTGCTAGGGAGTAATATGCTAGTATATGAGCAGGGTGTTCAGCCACCACCATCTCCCCGACTTGATCAGGCACCACGACTCGTCTCGATGGAATCAATTCGATGTTCCAGAACGGGCGAGCCATTGCGAGAAGATCACGGCCTGAAGATGACCCTCTGTAGCCTTGAACCCATAAGTACCTGAGGGAAGTTAATCGCATTACGGATTTTGCTAATGCTCGTTCACTAAAGCAACACCCTCTAACCTCAAGTTTCTGCAAGCTGGGGCAGCCGCGAGAGAATTCCAATAGCCCATCATCAGATTCCCCCACATAACCAAGAAGCATCCATCTTACATTTGGGCTGTACCTTCCTATATAACCAAGACCAACGTCTGTTAATCCACCAGGCCGAAGATACAAAGCAAATCTTTTCAGTTTCTCAGAACACCCTCTCAATAGAGCTTGAACTCCATTGTCGAGTGGCAAATCCGTTATCCGCACTTCTCGGTCCAGCAGGACGAGGCGAAAATCGCAGAGATTTTTCGAGTATGTACCGATGCACTCGAGAGACGAATTTGTGATATCCGATACATATACAGCTAAGTATTCCAGTTCCAGACATCCCTGTGCCAAAGCAATCAATCCTCTTTGTGAAACAAGACCTTCCTCGTCTTCCAATCCCTGCTCATCCGCTCCTCGCTCAATTCTAAGCCTTTTCAGTTTCTTGCAATGACGAGCAAGTACTTCTAATCCTCTATCTCCAATCACATTTCGAGTCTGCACAGTTAATAATACCAAACCTTCAATTGGCTGAATTAATATGAAATTTCATAATACATAATTATACCTAAAAAACTGAAAAAGAGAGAAAAACTCCTCACATAAATCAAAATTAAACCCATAGTTGAACCATGTGGATGAGGGATATTACATCAATGGCCATGCAAATGAAAGCATGCGAATAAGGGATAAAAGCAGGGCAATCAGAAAGAAGGAACTCTGTAATATAAAAACAGGGGTAACGGGATATGGCATCTCCCCATCAGAGATATTCAGAATCAAACCATAATTGAATGAAGCAGTTCTAAGAAAAGAGATGAAAGAAAACATAGAAAATGAAAGAATTTCATTAAAATTAGCATTACCTCAAGCACTTCTAAGTTGGGGCATCTCTGAATCAAAGTACAATGGTCTTCTGTATGAAGCAGAGCATACAAGAGATCCAACTTCTTGAGAAGGTTTGCAAAAGGGAAAACTATCGGCATTTCATTCCTTCCCATATATGTAAGTCCCAAATTACGGAGATTCTGAGGCAAGGCTACAGAAGTATAATTCTCTGCTTCATCATTGAAGGATCCTCCACAAAATTCCTCCAAAGCACCAGCAGCGCGAAAGAAGCCCACGAGATGAAGGATTTCACAATCACTAATTTTCACAGAAATTAAGGAACGGCAGTTTTTGGCTATAAGTTCAAGATCTTCAAATCTAACTTGGGTAAGATCTGTCATGTAAAAATTTAATGTCTCAAGAACTGTGTTGTTCCTAGCAAGTTCATGTAGCCATTCCCCATCTTTCTCGACAATTGAGCTCTCTTCCAAAAACAATGTTTTTAAATTCCTGAAACAACCAACATTAAAGATGATAAAACATCATGAGTAATGTCATTCAGAAATCAAAACTCACTTTTTTTTTAATTACTTGAATTTAATTTCTAGACGGGAAACATGCTATTATTATTAGTTCACAGAAGTACTAAAATTGCAATCTGACATAATTGCTGAAATTGCACTATCAATCCAAATTAAGCTTCATTTAGGATAACTTAGAACAGTTTCCTTCTTTGCCCAGTTCCCAAAATGTCAAACTTTCTTTAAGAATATTGTAAGTTAGCAGATACGTTCACTCTGTTTCAGCTTCTTATCTCTTTCTTTTGAAAAGTTCAGAGGCATCAAACAATCATATTAAAGACCCAAAAAAAGTAAAAAGTAAAAACCCTACAACGATGACAAGAATGAAATAATAATTATAATAATAATTCAAAAAATGGAAAACCAAATTAATAGAAATGATCAGATGGTTCTCAGCTTCATCGTTCACCAGAAACAAACATTAATTCGTTCGCTGCATCTCAAAATTTTTCATCCAGAAATTTCATCTTTAACAAAACATCAAATCTCCTTAAAAGATTGAAGCTAGTTACGAAATCAGATACCTGCAAGAGCGTCCGATATGGAACAATCCATCAGTGGAGAATCCAGAGCATTTATCGAGTTTAAGCGATAGAAGAACACGTCCTCGTGCACAAGCAAGAAGCTCCAGATCCGAATCTACAACAATCATCCGCCGGAAGTGAAGAGACCTCAAGCAATTGAAAGAATCAGCAATCTCCCTTACCCAAGGAGTTACATATCCTCCCCAATCCTCAGGTATCAAATTAAACATCGCAGCTCTAGGTTTACCCTTCAATTTCAACGATTCGAGATGAATAAACCGTCGCCGTAGCCGTTCCGGTGTGGTGGTGTAGCAAAGAGCTATAGTAACATGCTTACGTGTAAGCGCATCAAGCTCGTACCATCTCCGGCAAACTTGAGAAACAGCGTCACGATCTTTCGGGTCGTGAATATAGGGCATTACACAGCCAAGAATCACATCTGACATCCCCATATTTATCCTACTAGTGTCCCGTTCATCCATAACTTCGATTAAACTCAAAGAAACAGTCTTCAGTTTCTTCAACTCCAAATCGAATCACAAATCCAAAAGAAAACTCTGAGTTTCTCAGTTAAATTCAAGATCCGTTTCAAACTTCAATTCTTACAGAAGTCAGTCGGATAAATAACTCTTCTCCAACATACACAATAAAATCCCCTCCTCTCTCTCTCTCTCAACCACCCCCCCCCCCCCCCTAAAAAAAAAAAAAAAATAGAAAAGAAGAAAGCTACGTGTAAAATAAATCTAGAAAACAGTTGAAAATCCGTTAAGAACTAAATCAATCTAGAAAACTCCTCGGGAGAATCAAGCTGTGCAACGAACACGATCCAGGAGGGATAATTGAAGAAATCGGAGAAGTTGAGTACGGAAGGAGAAGAGTAATAATCGGATCGAAGAGGAATCACCGGAGCAAGCAATCGGGAAGCGACGGATCATGGAGGCGGTAGGAGGCGGCGTAGGGTATGAACTGAGAGAGGAGAGAGAGAGGGCGGGGAAGAAGGAAGTAGAAGAAAGAAGGGACGGCGGAGATCGACGGGAGGAAGCATCGACGATGACGACGACGACGACGACGGCGAGAATTGGAGAATTTTTGTGGAGTGGGGATTGGATCAGACCTAGAAGCTAAAACACGAAGACTTAACTAATATGCGCCTCAAAAAAAAAAAGAAAAAAGAAAAAAGAAAAGAAGAAGAAGAAAGGGAAGAAAAAAAAAAGAAAAAAGAAAAACAGAAGGGCAGGGGTTTTTGGGAAAGGGAAAATGAGAATAGATAAAAGAAGAAACGACAAGAATATTAAGGACCAATAGAAATTCAGCGTTGGAAAAGCTGAGATGCGTAAGATGACGTGGCTGAATTCCATTGTTGGCTTATTGTATCATCTCTGTACCTAATTATTTCCCCCTCTCCTCGGTCGTTTTAGTTCTGTCGTTAACTTAAAATACCGATATAGAAACCTTTTTTTACAAATATATATATATATATTATTATATTGTATTAACTTATTTTATTGAAATTTTGTTTTAAATGAAAAAATTGATAAAAATATCTGTAAATAATAACAAAATATTATAGTTTGTTTGTAATAGATATCACTATCTGTATCCATCATGATATAGATGAACTGTTAATTTTGTAAATATTTTAGTTCATTTTCTTACATTTAAAAATAACTCAATTTTATTTTACTGTCATTGTCATTGTAAACCCATGATTTAAAAGTTTCTAATATTTTAATGTTTGAATAATTTTTTATTTTTTATTTTTATTCTTCAAATAATGATTTAGTCTATAAACTTTTAAATATATAATAATTTAATATACAGTAATTTAGTCTATATAATTTTCTTAAATCTTAATATTATTTTTTAGGATTGTTTTCAAATAAAGAAAAATGAGTCAATTTATTTATAAATATAACAAAATTTTAATATCTATCCGTAATAGATTTCGATAGATCGCAATAGACATCTATAATATTGATAGATGCCTATCGCGGCCTATCATGGATAGAAAGTGACATTTTGTTATACTTAAAAATATTTTAAATAGTTTTACCATTTTAAACAATTACTTTTTTTTATAGGAACTAAATCTTTATAAATTGTATGGTTCAAGATTAAGTTGATGATCATTAAAGATCGGGGATTAAAAATGATATTTTATTTGTTTGATAATATGTGAGGTTAAAGAATCAAATTTCTGATCTCGATGTTAATAATACTTTATGTTAGTTAACTATGTTCATTTTAGCAAAATAAATTTGAGGATAAATTTATTGTACATGATACTTTTTTGTTAGTGGGCTCCAATTTAGATGAATTAAAAGAAGGAAATATTTTAATCTTTAACTTTCAATACATTGATTGTTAAATTATGACTATTTAACTTCAATATTAGAACTTCCATCTCCAACTCCTCAATATTTTAAAAAAGTAGAGAGAAGGAAATGTTCTAATCTTAATTTTGAATTTATTGATGGCTAAATTATGACAATTTAACTTATAATTTGTGATACTTTTCCATGGGCATTTCTTACCATTATAAGGTATTGTAACTTAGAAGGTTGCATTTTTTTTTCTTAAAAAAAATTAACACAAAGTCATAGGATTGAATTACTATCATATGATGTAATAGTTTTAAGAGAAAAAATGTCCCCCCATACAAACAAACCCTTTTTTCAAAANNNATATATATATATATATATCATACAAACTAACTTTTAGTAATGAAGCTTATAATTATTTAAAAATGTAAAATATATTTTCTACTAACAAAAATAGACTCTTAGAAATATCCCTCGATCTAAATTTTTTAATTTATTTATCAACTTTTATGTATAAATTGAGATTTTAAAATTTTCATTAACATTGCCCACATTTCATTGTTTCCAATCATTTTTTAAACAAGTTTTTCCCTAAATGGTTCTTTTAAATCTATTTTTCAAAAATAGGTATTTTTCTTCTTCTTTTTTTTCTCAAATACTTAATTAAAAAAAAAAACCAAGTACATGAGACCTTTAATTTTTTTTATTTTCATTATATTCTTTGATGCTTGTTTAGCCATTAAACATATTATATGTGAAATAATTGGTCTGAACGAAATACGTTAACGACTAAGAATGAATGAAGAAGAAAAGACTTGAAGTGAGAACAGACTCGTCCGTAATAAACCCAAGGCCAATAGTCTTGAAAAACTTTTTATATTAGCTAATACCCAGTTTGTTCTCCTTAGACAGTTCTCCAACTCGAGGACAACTCTTAAGGTCCAATTCAATCTGGTCTAGTGCAATTTGAAGAAAAAAAGCAAGACCCTTGGTCAATGTGGCCAAGGATTGGGCAAAGTTTTCCTTCTCTAGTCCTAGACCTTGCTATATCATTTTTGAAAATTTTTTATTCGAAAATGAAAGTATGTGTGACAAGTATCAGTGTCATTTGGTTATCAATATATAAGTAAGTGTTTTTAGATGAAATAAAATTCAATTAATGATAAAAAGGGGTTTAAAAATTGGTACATCTAGTTTACAAAAATAGAATATTTTATTTATCAAACAAAAATATAGTTTTAAAAATATAAACTTTCAAAGCATTTTTGACTTTAAAATTGATAATACAAACACTATTCTAGTTGAACTAGTCGTTTTGGTGGCCTTATCCTAACTATTTACCAACATATCAAAATGTCTTCTTTTATAATTTTAAAGAAATATTCTTTTTGAAGAAAGATCAACATTTTCTCACTTTATTTTTTTTTTCAGTTTTCTTGCTTAAATTTATTTCTTTATTTTTGTATTTGAAAAATATCACGAGAGGTTTAAAATCAATGAACTCTATAATTTTAAGGAAAAAAAAGAGAATATTTTAACAAATTATCATTAATTGTCCATATATTATTTAGCGAGAAATTAATTTGCTTTATCAATTTATTTATGTATTAAACTAAAATTGAAGTATGTTCTCAAGGGAAAAAAACTAATATTGAAGTAAATGCGATTTTGCAAAAGGAATATGAATTTTAAGGTTAAAATACCATTTTTATCCCTATACTTTGAAGTTTATTCAAATTGAAATATGTTCTTAAGGGAAAAAAAAAAAACTAATATTGAAGTAAATGCGATTTTGCAAAAGGAATATGAATTTTAAGGTTAAAATACCATTTTTGTCCCTATACTTTGAAGTTTATTCAAATTGAAGTATGTTCCCAAGGAAAAAAAACTAATATTGAAGTAAATGTGGTTTTGCAAAAGGAATATGAATTTCTTGAAAAAATTTAAGGTTAAAATACCATTATGGTTCCTATACTTTGAAGTTTATTCAATTTTAGTCATTGTAATTACAATTGTTCAGTTTTAGTTCATATACTTTCAATAAATCTTAAATTTAGTCCTCATTGCTAGTTTATTGTTAATTTTTTAGAAAATCTTTTTGTTGTCTATCACCATTTTACTATAAATTTTGGTGCATGAAAATTATTATTATTATTATTTAATAAATATTCGTAAAAATTAACTTTGATTGACTAAAAAATATTTGTTAAAAGTACAATAACTAAAATTGAACAAAATTTAAAGTATACGGACCAAAATGATACTTATTTTTAATTATAAAAATTAATGGTAATAAAGTACAAGTAAGAATTAAAATAAAGGAAATTTTCACAAACTAGAAAAAAAAAAGTCAAACTATTTACATAAATAAAAAAAAAAAAAAAAAAAGTATAAAAGCAATTGCATTAAAGGAAAATTTTCACAAAAGAAAAAAAAAAGTCAAACTATTTACATAAATAAAAAAAAAAAAAAAAAAGAGAGAGAGAGACACTGACAGAGATAGATTTCCTATTAGATCTCCGTTAGTTTTTATCACTAATAGATACTGACAGTTTTCTATAAGCTTCTATCAGCCTCTATAAAGAGAATTAAAATTTTGCTTTTTATTTTTTTTAAATAATTACATTATTTTTCTATTTTTTAAAATTTCCTCGAAAATAAAATGCTTTTTAATTTTCTTTTAATTTTTTTAAATTCTTCAAATGTAGGAAAACCGATAAAGCATAAAACTATACTAATTTGGAAATCTTGATTATTAATATTATTATTATTTTGCAAAGGTGAAATCTTCAATTTTCGAACCCCTTATTATAGGAAAAAAAGAAATATTTAGTTGCATGGAGATTATATTGTACTTTTATTTTTTAAATTAGAAAAATAAATTTATAAAATAAGGTCTTAGTGTTATCTCATAATTTTATTTCAAATATATACATCTTGGAGTAAAAAGACAAATATTTAAAATGGTTAAGTAAATCTGGAATCTACTGTATTTTCAACATCAATAAATTATTGAACAAAAATAGGTGTCGTATGCATGAGGTTACATTAAAAAATCATTCTTGGAATTAGGAAAAAAGAAGGTTAAAAACACTTTTGGTTCTGAACTTATCAAAGTAACAATTTAATATCTGAACTTTGACTTATAACGATTTAGTCCATGTATTTTCAATTTTGTAACAAATTTATCACTAAACTTTAGAATATAACAATTTAATCCTTATACTTTCAATTGTAGCAGTTTAGTCCCTAACGTTAAAAAAAATCAAAATCAGATGTTAATATTTAATATTTTATGTAGACTTTATATTTTGTAAAACATTGAGTCTCTAATTAATTTAACGTTTTATTTGCATGAAATCTCACTAAATCTTAACATTAATTTCTACAATATGGACTAAATCATTACAAATTTTAAAGTAAAAGGATTAAATTATTACATAGTAAAGTTTAAGACCTAAATTGTTACAAAACTGAAAATATAGGGACTAAATCATTACAAACCAAATTTCAAGGATAGTAGGATTTGTCTCTTCCTCCATAACGATGAGTTTCAATATATCTAACCAAAAAGAGTTTCAATATAAGTTTTCCTTTCTTAGTTTGATGCTTTCCAACCAAACTTTTATGAATAACATTTGATTTGAAACTCCAACAGTTTTGGAAAGGTTTCAAATCACATATGGGAATATTTTCATGATGTCTGCTATTGATGGCAAAATTTAAACAAAAAAATTCACTTGACCTTCATGTGCTCTCAAGAGTACACTTATAATTTTAGGGAAGAAAAACAACTTACAGAACAAAAAATAAGAGAACACCAATATGATGGGTCAGAGCAGGTTAGAGATAGGAAGACTTACTTATCTTAGGTGGTGCTTATGACCACTTATTTATAGAAGGATGAATCCTTAGGTTCCTAATCCAAAAGGGGTTCAAGGATGCCAATTCGAGCCAACTATGGGAGCTAAGATTATGATCCACAGGAAGTGGCCTACCTGTTTGACCCAATTTCCTCCTTTCTTCTAGTCCCTTCCTTCCTTGGTATGTTACTTGCACTCCTTTTTCCCTCACGTGAATTTCAATTTACCCTTAATTTTCTACTCATTCGAGCTTACGTCTCTTGGTCCAAAATGACCCATAATGTTAGCCCCTACTCTCTAGTTGGGATTTTACTCTAGTTAGCCCCCATTCTTGGTAAAAAAAAAATGACCTAACATGCTCACCTCGCTCTGGGAAGCTGAGGCCACTCTCTTTCTTAAGGAACTCTTAACGAAGAGCATCCATGAGCGCATTCGGATCTTTCTGATTTCATCGTGACCGAAATACAACACATACATCCTAACAGATAGTTATGCAAATTAATACTAATTAACGGCATGCTTCGAACAATAAAACACAAGGGAAAGAGTTCTCATACCAGTTGAAGACTTTCTTCAAACGTCGAACTCAAAGCAACGAAAGAACCTCTACACGCTGTATCGCCTAGCAAATCAGTCGGCTGCGGCAGAACAATCGTCTACACGAACGGCAGCAACACGAACAATAATGAACAAGTAAACAGCGGGGACGACATCACTAGTTGAAGCCCTTGGTATTCTCAGAGTGAGAATCCAAAGTGTGGTCTTTGGTGAATTTGGTAGAGGTAGGAGGAAAAACAGATCATGTAGACAATAAGAAAGTGGGAGAGAAAGAACTATCGTATAGCAGGATGTTTATCATTTAGATGAAGCTACACGATCGTGTAGGTTTTACTAAGCGATCTTTTAATAAAAGGTAGACGATCGTTTAGAAAATGCGGCACGCTATGCGATCGTTTAGGAAAGCTAAGCAATCGTTTAGGGACAGATGTGCGATCGTTTAGACGCTGGTGTGCGATTGTTTAGACGATGAGCAACTATTGTATAGGCTCTCAAACTAGGCGATCGTTTACGTTTTCACACCGATTGAGAATTTTCGAACCTTTTTGTCAAATAAAAACAATTTTCATTTTATTCATCGTTACCATAACCGAATGTGGCTGCTCCCACTAACGCACGATTGAGGAGAATAAAACGGCCAATTATTTCATAATTAACCAATTTAATAGTTAATGAATATAATCATATTATATTCTTACCCTATAGTTTGATATCATATATCTACTATAGTAATCTCTCCTCCATTTGATATAAATCATATTTATATCTAATTTCCTCCATAATTAATGTATCTCATACATTTAGTCAATTATATCATATATAATTAACTAGTCCAATTATATCATATATAATCGAACTCCTTCTTGTCAATTTGAAAATTTCAAACTGATCCAAACACCGATTCTTGACTTTATCTAAGCTACCCAAGGGACCTAATGGACCTGTGGCTCAAAGTTCCAACAGTACGTGAATAGCCGACTAAACTCTTTAGCCACAAGATCCACCATCCGTTAACTGCCAGACATTCCACTAAAGACCAACAACTGAACTCTTTAGCCACAAGATCCACCATCCGTTAACTGCCAGACATTCCACTAAAGACCAACAACTGAACTCTTCTTACTACAGATATATTTATGTGTCCATTGGATATAACCAATCATGAGTACGATGACCCTTCATAGATGCTCGTAAGTACAGCTAGGCCAATTTACCGTTTCGCCCCTGTAGTTACATCTCACTCCTTAAGTACCATTGATTTCTCTAATTCCTCTTAATTTTTTTCCTCTCCTTTTCCCAAAACTCAGAGCCCACACAATCTTGAGGATTCTCTACCAAAAAGAGAATATAGAAGGTTCCGCTTGGTGGTGTTATCATAAGGTGTTTGTGATCGCGATTGATCATGATCGTTTTGGAAAGGGATTTCATGAGGAAGGTTTTAGTTCTTTAAGAGTAATGTAATTTCTAACCTTAATTCTTTTTCCTCTCTCAAGCATGCTGTAAAATCTTGTGATAATGCATAATTATTTTCTTTGATTCTGTATTTTCTGATTTTGTATAAAAAACTAAAATTTGGACGATCCTCCTTCCGTTGCGGAACTTCACCGTTCCTTCAATTGATATCAGAGCGAAGGTTCTTGGTCCCAATTTTTATTTTTCCAAAATGCTATTACAGATTTATGGTGGGTATGCATTTTGAAAATTGTTCATATCAAGAATGTGTGTGGAATCTATGTGATTTGCAATTATGGATGTTTTGGGATTGGACCTTTTAGATTTATTGTTTTTCTTTACAAATTGGTTTGTTAGGGCCTGGTGTTTTGGGCATTTAATTGCAATAGAGTCTGTAATTTGAAAGTTTTAAGTCGTTGGAGATCATTCCGATGTTTTTCTGGAGAAAACGAGATCCAAATTGTAGGAGGATCAACTGAATTCACAACTATACAGTGGCTACTGTACAGTAGTATTGCAACGTTGTGCCCTGCGTTGCAACGCTGCAAAGGGCAAAATGGAAAAATATTCCATAGCGTTGCAACGCTAGGTCACAACATTGCAACGCTCCGAGATTGAAATATTTTTCCAATTTACGTGTGATTCAGCTCGTGGTTCGTTTGGTTTGCGTCCGGTTCACTTGCTTCAAGCGATTTGAGGGCGGTTCGAGTGTTGGACGGTCTGGTTCATGCGGCTCAAGACTCGATTTACCTAGTTTGAACCAATTTGGCTATTATTTTGTAATAGTTAGTTTTTAATTAAATAAATTAATATGAGTCTTATATTAATTTAATTATTCTTTAGGATTCTAATTCTGGTCCAATAATTATTTTTTAAATTATGTATTTGATTTATGGTTTATTATTATTTATATATGTCATAATGTATGCCATATAGTAAAATCTACCATAGGTTATGCATTATTCATGCATAGTTTATATTATAAATGTTATAATATATAGTTGCATGGTTTAATTTTATAGCATGCTCATGCATCATATAATATAAATGTTATAATATATGTTTGCATGCATTAATAACATTATCATACTTCATTTATATTATAAGAGTTATAATAAATAGTTGGATGTATGTATAAATGTATGTTATTAATTATTTCATTATTTTATTATATAAGTGTTATGTATGTTAACTAATGAAATAGGATTGCATGAAGCATGAAATTACTTTAGCTTATTTTATAATTATTATAATTTACCTAAGTATAGTTTCACATGCAATAATTAGTTTTAATTTATTTCATTTCATTTTATAATTGTTATAATTAAATGAAATTAAAAATTAAAATCAATAATTCAGAGTTGCATACAAACTTCGGTTCAAATAATTTTTAAAATAGTTTTAAAATAGTTTTAATATATGATTCAATCATTGCTCGAAAGGGGTTTTTGTTTATTGGTTGGACCATAAACAGGTTGTTCATTAGAGCAGTACTTAAGGACTCAAAGGTAACCCAAGGGTAAAATGGTAATTTTACCCAATTGGTGTTACGAACACTCGTAAGGACTAACTTGCTGGTATTGGTCTATATCCGTGGACACAAAAATATATTTGTACTGAAAAGAGTGCAGCTGTGAGTCTTTAATGAAGTGTACCCACAGTTGACAAAATATTGATTAATTTGGTTAATGAGTTTAGCCAATTAATCTATATCGTTGGAGCTTCTGAGCTACAGGTCCACTAGGTCCTCTCGTTAGCACACTAGAGGATGCTTAAAAGAGATCATTTGAATTGTTCAAATTAATTTGAGGAAACTATATATTAATGTGATTAGTATATAATTAATTATAGATATGATCTATAATTAAATTGGAAAGTAATATTTGAATAAGATTCAAATTAACTAATTCAAGTGAATTAGAATCATAAAGAATTAATTAATAGAGAGGTATTACACATATACATAAGATATATATGATAATTAAATATATACATTAAATTGGGTTTAATGTATAATTAGTTAATTAATTATTGTGCAAATTAAAATTAAATAAGTGTTATTTAATTGGGCTAAGTAATTAAATAAATGTTATTTAATTAAATAGACTAATAATTAAATAAGTGTAATTTAATTAATTACAGAAAAGAAAAATATATTAGGGAAAGACTTTGGCTCTTCCCTATATAAAGACCTTCCTATGACCTTTAGCACAACACACAATACAGTCTCATTTTAGAGTTTTGTTTGAAAATACATGACTCTCTAGTGTTATTGTGCAAAATTTTCTCTGAGCCCTCCTACCCTTCAATAAACACTATTCTCCTCTTCCTTTCCCAATAGTTAGATACTATTTATCCTCTATTGGAATCCTAAGAGAATAACGAGGTTTCTCTCATGGTAGCGTTTGAGATCATTCAAGGAGTTGTTCGTGATCAAGGCCGTTTAAAGAGTCGTTCATTGGAACCTTGGAGATACTTGTTCGTGGTATCAGGGAATCTATAAAGGTAAGAATCGTTCTAATCCTTTCCCTAAAAGCATGCTAATTTACGTGTTCTTCTATTCTGTCTAGCATAAAGATTATGTTTATTTTAAAAATCAAATCGCGGGATGCAAGACAGTCTCACGCAAGATCGCTTCCGCTGTGGGATTCGATCCCTTCAATTGGTATCAGCACCAATTTCTTGCATCCTCATTCTTCGTATTCTTTGAAACAAAATCATTTAGAGGTGGGTTTAATTATCTGCATTATGAATGTTTGAATGTTGATTTACAAAATTGGATTTTTTTTTTTTTTGGCCCTAGATTACTTTTTAATTCAATTAAATTGTAAGGGTCCATTGTATTTTTGGGCATTTTAATTCATGGTTCGAGTCTGTAAGCCTATGTTGATCGATATTACAATGGTTGCTAAAGAGATCGGGAAAAAACAGAAGTGTTCAAGGCGAGTTCAGAGCAGAAAACAAGCAGAACGGGTGCAATCTGCCGCATAGCGTTGCGACGCTACTATTACAGCGTTACAATGTTGCAAGGTAGAGGCGTTGGGCTGCAATCGCAGCATTGCAACGCTGTCGGATTTGGACGGAGATGTTGCGGGGCGCGCAGACGTCATTCAGATGATGTTTGTTTTGATCTAATTTCAATTATAATTTTTATTTTATATTAATTTAATCAACTAATTTTGCTTTTGGGTGTCAAAATTGGTCCAATTTTTGCTGTTTAATTTAATTATGCTTTGGATGTATGTCTTAAATTAATTTTTTGAATTCTTATTACATATTGTATGTCATATAATTAAAAAATACCGACATTAGGATAAACATATTCATGCATCATGATAAAATATAAAAAGTTATATTTTATAGATGCATGTTTAAATTAGCATGGTCATGCATCATAATATAAGAGTTATCTTAGTAATGTATGATTAGCCAAAGCATGTCCATGCATCATACTATATATTAAAATTGTTCTAATAAATAGTGGAATGATGTATGTGAATACTTGCTGTGATTATAGATTTAATTCATTAATTTGTAAAAAGTTATAGTTTTAATGAAATTCTATAATCTAGATTGCATGCAAGCATAGGTCAAATTAATTTTAAATTATTTAAAATTGATCTATGTTATTTCTAATGGGATTAGGAATAGTTTAATTCTTTTAATTTCTTTTAATAGGATTAAAATCAATTTCAATAAAAGGCTAAATTTATAAAATAATTGTCTATCATGGACCTTTTGTCTAAGGAAGGTTATGTCTAAGAATGGGGTATTTAAGCTAATGAAAACGGAACACCTCTACATAGCAACCGACCTAAAAGGTGAATTAGGCAAATATTTTATAAGCAAACAATAAATGATCATTGATTTTATTATAAGAGTTTAATAAATGAAATCAAGTATTGTTAAACTATTCAATATAAATGTTATATTGAGGAAATCTAAAGGACTTAGATAAATTCATCAGTCGGATTTTAATTAAGTATAGTAAAATCCTAATAAAATATTAGAATACTTTAGTAGGAGGAAGGTGGTATATATAATATATCAAATTTCAGCTCTCATGTCCACAAGAGTTCACACCGTGAGATCGATGCTCGTTTTCGTGTCACCCTGGGAGCGACCTCCCTTAAGAAAGTGTTTGCATGAGCCAATAACAAGGTGAGTGGGGAAAGTATTCATAGTAAGTGGGAGAGGGACACGTGTCAATGTATTCCATGGTCTCCTCCATTAGGTTGCACCATGAAATTCCTATGGTCTGCCTGCGAGTTGTCCTAGAGCGACCATCCCTTCAAAGGGCCTCATCAAAGGGGTCGGAACAACGCAAACTCCAACAATAGATAGGGTTTCTTAGGTTAATCTTCAACATTTGTTTTTCCCTTCGGTAGCCTGTTGAAGCATACTTCTTGGATCCGAAAATGAGAGGGTCACACTTACGAGATGAATTAAGTTAGTTAATGAATCCTTCACTGAAACAACGGTAGCTAAAAACTATAGGAATAAGAGTTATTTTGGTATTAGTAATTGGCTAAGATTGTCTCAATTCAGAGAAGGAGTGGCTGATCACCCTTTGGTTGATGTTGTTCTAAACCTTTGAAATATCGTTGCAAAAACTGAAATCAATAGTTTAATTAAGGTTCTTTGATTAAATATGTTTTTGCTAAATTGATTGGTTAATTAAGTAATGGGTTATGACAAAGATAACTAATAAGGTCAATTGGTTGTATATGTTTCAACATGTCTTCCATAATCATATCCTTACTTAAAATGAGAAATTAATCGATAAAAACTATGCGACGTGAAAATCTAACCTGAATATGATCCTGGTTATCGATGATTTGAGATTTTTCTTAATGGAGGAATGTCCTCTATGTTGGGATTGGTGTCCTAATTCTCCGGAGTCTCGTAATTTGTAAACTTTACACATTGTTATGAATAAAATAAGAGTTATTTTATTTGACCTTTACTCATATCCAATAAATAAAGCTTCATGGTTATTGCATGTAAACTTAAGCATGTATATGAGATATACAAATGGATCATACCTTAAGTGATAACCTAAAAAGGTTTGTAGTATAAGGATTAAGGAGGGATAGCTGATCCTAGTGACACTACGGATACGATCTGCTTTGTAGAGGTTTGTAAGTGTTGTGAACTACTACAAATGGTAGATCCTGACCATTCATGTGGAGACATGCGAGCAAGGGTGTCCTATACAAAGGGTTTGTATAAGGCCAGACCACGAGATTAATAGCCTCTTTATATAACGCCGTTGATACTTGAGACTTACATCTCATCTAAACGACCATAGGTGACATGATCTTAATCCTAAGTGTTTTGGGAACTCTTGCCTTTGAGGGCGGTCCTTTGATTAGTATGGGTGAGAGTGGCCAGATTGCCAACTCAGCATGCCTACCTTTTTGGGGATTTTTCTGATTTGGGAGCTGGGAACTCAGTTACATAAGATGGAATTCACTCCTTTCCTGAAGCAGGGGTAAGTAGATAGATTGCTCCCTTAGGGTTAATTCTGGGTCTTGAACATAGTGGCCATAGCTTCTCTTGGAAGAGAGGACTCAGTCATAGAAGGACTATGATTTATGTTCATTAGAGGGATCAGTGGTATTTAAGGAGTTAGATGTAACTACAGGGGCATAACGGTTATTGGCCTAGCTGTACTTATGAGCGATCTGTGAAGGGTTATTGTACTGTTGATTGGTTGATATGGACACAAAATACATCTATAGTAAGAAGAATGCAATTTTCAGTCTTTAATGGAGTGCTAGCAGTTAACGGATGGTGGATCCCATGGCTAAAGAGTTTAGTCAGTTATTCACGTACTGTTGTAGCTTCAAGCTACAGGTCCATAAGGTTCCCTTGGTAGCTCAATGGATTCAAGTTGTGAATCAGTTCTTGGTGTTGATCTGAAATGTTCAAATTGACAAGAGAAAATTCGATTATATATGATATGATCAGTGTGATGTATGAGATGCATCAAGTGGAGGATTAATGTAAATGAGATTTACATTAAGTACCATGAAATAGAAAAAGAACTATGGTTTATATGTTTCATGAGATGAAATATTAAAATTATAGGTTATAAATATAATATGGTAAGTTGGTTATCATATTTCTTTATAATAATATTAATTATTGGATAATTATATCTTTTTCTCTAATAATCAATTGAGTGAGAGGTTATTGGTGGTTTCATGGTAACCATGAGATAAAAGGAACAATGCTTTCCTAAATTTATTAGATTTTGCAATAGTTGTTATTCTCGGAAGGAACTCACTGTTTGCTGTCAAGTGAATTGGATTCACTAAACAAGAGCTAAAGGAGAGATTAAATGATCGTGGAGTGACACTACACAATATTTCACTCAGAATGGTCGTAGCTAAACGATCGCAGGCCTTTTGCTATACGATAGCTTGCTTTCTTCTAAACGATTGAGCATTCGTCTATACGATATACATATCTCATCTCCCACTTGCTCAATCGTCTACACGATTGTTACTCCTCCGGTCTCTTCCTCTGACCAAGTCCACACAGAGCCCATACTTTTGGATTCTCATATCGAGAATACCAAGGTAGCCATTATGGAGGTGTCTTCACTCAACTCGATTGAGTTCGAGGTTTTGGAGGTCGTTTGTTGGGTTCATGATCTTGGAGATCGTTGTGTTTTTATTTTCTTGTGATCGTGCTATGTTGCGGTAGTAGTGTTCGAGGTTCGAGTGTTGCAGTCTTAGAGATTGAACGAGCGTTCGTGATCAAGGGAGTTTGAAGCATGAGTCTTCAAAGGTATGAATCTTTCCTTTGATTATCTTATAAAGCATGCTGTAATTTCGTATTGTGCATTGCCTGTAAGTTTCCATTTCTTGGCTGTAATCTTTTATGTTCAATTTTGAATGGAATTTGGAATGATCATTCTGCTACTCATGGAAATCCTCATGTCTAATTTCCTTCACTCCAGCCTCCGCTCGAAATGCATCTCAAACGTTGAAGGATGCTTATGACCGTTGGATGAAGGCCAATGATAAGGCTTGAGTCTACATCTTGGCAAGTCTGTCTGATGTTCTTACCAAGAAGCATGAGGTTATGATGACTGCACATTAGATCATGGAGTCCCTCTAGAAGATGTTTGGATAACCGTTCTCTCAGACCCGACACGAGGCCCTCAAGTACATTTATAATGTGTACATGAAAGAGAGCCAATCAGTGAGAGAACATGTTCTCGACTTGATGGTCCATTTCAATGTCATCGAAATAAATGGTGTGGCCATAGGGTTAGGTGTCCTTTATTTTGGAATCTTTTCCAAAGAGTTTTCTTCAATTCCGCAACAATGCGGGAATGAACAAAATATAGTATAATTTGACTACCCTTTTAAAGGAGTTATAGATTTTTCAATCTCTTATAAAAGAAAAGGAACCAGTAGAAGGAGAGACAAATGTTTCCCATTCCAAAAAGTTCCATAAGAGTTCATCCTCAGGAACTAAGTCAGTACCTTTAACTTCTAGTACTAAAAAGATTCAGAAAAAGAAAGGAGGGAAGGAGAATGCTCTTACTGCTATCAAAGGAAAGGGTAAAGCTAAGTCTGACAAGGGAAAATTCTTCCATTGTAAAGTGAATGGTCATTGGAAAAACAATTGTCCTAAGTACCTTACTGAGAAGAAGAAAGAGAAGAAAAGTAAATATGATTTACTAGTTCTGGAAACTTGTTTAGTGGCAAATGACTATGATGCCTGGATACTTGATTCATGAGTCACTAATTATTTTTGTTCTTCTTTACAGGGAATTAGTTCCTTTCAGCAGTTAGAAGGGGGTGAAATAACGCTCAAGTTTGAAACGGGGGACGCCATTTCAGCTCATGCAGTGGGAGCTACTAAATTGTCTTTTGGAAATAGATTTTTGTTTTTAGAAAACTTATACATTGTTTTCAAGATAAAGAGGAAGCTTGTTTCTATTTCTTGTTTAATTGAACAATCATACTCTATTTCTTTTAATTTAAGTGAAATGTTCATTTTATAAAATGGTGTGATTATGTATACGGCTAAACTAGAAGACAACTTATATACGTTAAGACCAACTTAATCAAAAGCACATTTAAATCATGAAATGTTTAAAATAGCTAATACTCAAAGTAAAAGGCGTAGTATTTCTCCAAGTAACAATGATACCTACCTTTGGCATTTGAGATTGGGACACATAAATCTCGATGGGATCAGAAGATTAGTAAAAAGTGGACTTCTAAGCAAGTTAGAAGATGATTCATTACCTCCATGCAAATCTAGTCTCGAAGGAAAAAGGACCAAAAGACCTTTACTGGAAAAGGTTATAGAGTCAAAGAGTCTTTAGAGCTCATATAGCTAGATCTTTGTGGTCCGATGAATGTAAAGACTAGAGGAGGGTATGGAAATTTAATCTCTTTTATAGATGATTATTCGAGATATGGTTACTTATACCTAATGGAACATAATTCTTAAGCCTTTTAAAAGATCAAAGAGTACAAGGCTGAAGTTGAAAACCTATTAGGTAAAACTATTAAAACACTTCGATCTGATCGGGGTGGAGATTACATAGATTTAGAATTCTAGGACTATTTGATAGAACATGAAATTCAATCCCAACTCTCAGCACCAGGTACATCTCAACAGAATGGTATATTAGAAAGAAGAAATAGAACCTTATTATATATGGTTCGTTCTACGATGAGCTATACTCAATTTCCTTACTCGTTTTGGGGGCATGTAGTAAAGACTGCAGTTCGCATCTTGAACAATATTCGCTTGAAGAGTGTTTATGAAACACTTTCGAGTTATGGAGGGGGCGTAAACCGAGTTTATGTTACTTCAGAATCTGGGGTTGTCTGCACATGTATTAATGACAAATCCTAAGAAGTTGGAACCTCGTTCAAGATTGTGACAATTTATTAGTTATCCTAAGGAGACGAGAGGTGGTCAGTTCTTTGACCTTCAAGAAAATAAAGTATTTGTATCGACAAACGCTACATTTTTAGAGGAAGACCATATTAGAGATCACAAACCACATAGCAAAGTAGTATTAAGTGAAGCTACTGAAGAATCAACAAGGTTTGTTAATGAAGCTGGTCTTTCATCAAGGGTTAATGAAGGAGCCGACACTTCAAGTTAATTTCTTCCTTCTCAACGAGTGCCTCAACGCAGTGGGAGAGTTGTGATATAACCTATCCATTACTTGGGTTTAACTGAAACTCAGGTTATCATACCAGATGATGGTCTTGAGGATCCATTGTTCTATAAATAAACGATGAATGACGTAGATAAGAACCAATGGGTCAAAGCCATGAATCTTGAAATAGAGTCCATGTACTCCAATTTAGTATGAGAGCTTGTAGATTTACCTGAAGGGATCAAACCTATAGGGTGTAAATAGATGTACAAGAGAAAGAGAGATGCAGCTAGAAAGGTCAGACCTTTAAATCTAGACTTGTAGCAAAGGGCTTAAAGGGAAGGAGTTGATTACGAGAAAACTTTTTCTCCTATTGCTATGCTTAAGTTTATAAGAATTTTCTTGTCTATAGTCACATATTATGACTATGAGATATGACAAATGGATGTCAAGACTGCTTTTCTAAATAGCAATCTTGGGGAGAATATCTTTATGTCTCAGCCCGAGTGGTTCATAGCCCAAGGTCAGGAGCAAAATGTTTGCAAGCTGAATCGATCCATTTATGGGTTAAAACAGGCATCCAGATCTTGGAACATTAGATTTGATACAATGATCAAATCTTTTGGTTTTGATCAAAACGTTGATGAACTTTGTATCTACAAGAAAATCATCAACGATAAAGTAGCTTTTCTAATACCTTTTGTGGAGATATCCTACTCATTGGGAATGATGTAAGGTACCTTACTGACATTAAGAAACAGTGTCCTACGACACCTCAAAAAGTTGAGGATATTAGACATGTTCTCTATACCTCAACTGTGGGCAGCTTAATGTGTGCTACTGCACTAGGCCAAACATTTGTTATGCGGTGGGAATACTCAATAGGTACCAATCCAAGCCAGGGTTAGACCACTGGACAACAGTTGAGAACATCCTCAATTATATTAGGAGAACGAGGGACTACAAGCTAGTGTATGAAGCTAAGGATTCGATCCTTATAGGATACACTGACTCTGATTTCTAAACTGATAAGGGTTCTAGGAAATCCACGTTAGGATTAGTGTTTACCCTCAATGGGGAGTTGTAGTGTGGTGTAGCACCAAACAATGATGCATTTCAAATTCTATTATGGAATCTGAGTATATGGCTGCTTGTGAAGCAAAAAAGGAAGCACTTTGGCTAAGGAAGTTCCTAAACGATTTGGAAGTGGTTCCAAATATGGACTTTCCCATCACCTTGTACCGTAACAACAATAGGGCAGTAGCCATTGCTGATTTTTTTATGAAGACTCTCTTTTGGCTAAAGTGTTTGTGGGTCATTTAGAAGAGTATAGGTCTACGAGAAATGTAGATTGTATAATCTAGGTTAAGAGAGAGATGTGTAATGGGTATATGAATGTCCTAGTTCATTATATTTATTTACAATAATCTCGCTTTTTGGATTGTGTAAAACCCACTGACTAGAGTTTTAATTCAAATGGGAGTTTATTAGGTTTTATGCCCTAAAACTCGTAAATAGTAAAAAAATATTAATTGACCATCATCAATAAAGTGTTAATTCAATTACAGTTATTGTTTGTGTTATTTGTCTGTTTTATCCATTAAAATAATATCCAAGGTTGTCCTATGAGTCTTGAATTGTATGTGGAGACATATAGAGGTCAATGTTAAGATACAGCCTAAAGGGTCTATAGTATAGGGATGAGGTTGGGTACCTTATCCTGATAACACTATGGATACGCCTCACTTTGTATTTGATACAAACGCAATGATCCAACGCATTCACATAAGATTGCAACGCAAAATAATAACCACTAGATGTAATACCATTAACTAGTTAGATTCTAATTTCAATTGGATGACCTAGGAAATTTAGTCTTAATTTTGAGTATATTATGAACTCTTATTCACGAGGGATTATCCTTTTATTTACATGAGTGAGGGTGGCTAGTTCGTCAACCCAATATGCCTGCCATTTTGGAGACCAGACCGAGTGTGGAGCTAGGAACATAATAAGACAAGATGGAATTCACTCCTTCCCTACTTGAGGGTAAGTAAAAGAGTGTTCCCTTAAGTGGTGTCTCCAAGACTTAAACAAAGGGCCCTCCCCTCTCATTAGCCCGAGTGGGGTTTCTGTTTATTGGTTGGACCATAAACAAGTTATTCATTAGAGCAGCACTGACACTTAAGAACTCATAGGTAACCCAAGGGTAAAATGGTAATTTGACTCAGTTGGTGTTACAAACACTTGTGAAGGACTAACTTGCTGGTATTGTTCTATATCCGTGGACACAGAAATATATCTGTAGTGAGAATAGTGTAATTGTGGGTCTTTAGTGGAGTGTACCCACAGTTAATGAATATTTATTAATTTAGTTAATGAGTTTAGTCAATTAATCTCATGTTGTTTAAGCTTTTGACCTACAGGTCCACCAGATCCATTCGTTAGCTCACTAGAGGATACTTAAAAGGGATAATTTGAATTGTTCAAGTTAATTTGAGGAAACTATATATTAATGTGATTAATATATAATTAATTATAAATATGATCTATAACTAAATTAGAAATTAATATTTAAATAAGATTCAAATTAACTAGTTCAAGTGAATTAGATACATAAAGAATTAATTAATAGAGAGGTATTGTACATATACATGTGATATATATGTTAATTAAATATATACATTAAATTGGATTTTATGTATAATTGGTTATTTAATTATTTTGAAATTAAAATTAAATAAGCATTATTTAATTAAATGGACCGATTAATTAAATAAAAGTTATTTAATTAATTACAGAAAAGGAAAATATATATTAGGAGAAGGAAAATATATCAGTGAATGACCTTGGCCCGAAAAATATATCAAGGAAAGACCTTGGCCCTTCCTTATATAAAGACCTCCATATGACCCTATGCAAAAGACACAATACAGTCTCATTATAGAGTTTACTCTGACAAGACACAAACCCCTAGCGTTATTGTACAAAATTTTCTATGAGCCTCTCTACTCTCCAAAAAACACTATTCTCCTCTCCCTCTTCCAATAGTTAGATACCACATATCCTCTATTAGAATTCTAATAGAATAAAGAGGTTTCTCTCATGGTAATGTTTGAGATCGTTCAAAGAGTTTTTCATGATCAAGACCGTTTGGAGATTCGTTCATTGGAACCTTAAAGAGACTTGTTCGTGGTATTAGGGAATCTACAAAGGTAACCTTTCCCTAAAAGGTGCTAATTTACGTGTTTATTTATTCTGTTTAGTGTAATGATTTTGTTTAATGTAAAATCGAGTGGGATACAAGGCGTTCCTCATCGAAACGCTTTTGCTACGGGATCTGATCCCTTCAACTGGAACACCTTTGGAATTATAGAATGGTTGTAAAGGTAGTTTATGCCATTTCAGGATCTGGGGCTGCCCAACATATGTGCTTAAGGTAAATCCTAAGAAATTAGAACCTCGTTCAAAATTGTGTCTATTTGTAGATTACCCTAAAGGAACGAGAAGTGGTTACTTCTATGATCCTAAGGATAATAAGGTGTTTGTGTAAAAAAATGCTACATTTTTAGAACAGGACCACATAAAGGAGCATAAACCCTATAGTAAGATTGTGTTGAATGAATTTTCTAGTGAAACTATTGAACCTTTAACAAGAGTTGTTGAAGTGCCGAATACCTCAATAAGAGTTGTTAAAGTTGGATCATCTAGTAGGTCAAATCCACCTCAAGTGTTAAGGGAACCTTGATGTAGTGGGAGGGTTGTGAACCCGTTTGTTCGTTATATAGGTTTAATAGAAACCCTAGCTATCATAGCTGACGAAGATGTTAAAGATCCATTGGTTTACAAGAAGATAATGAAGGATGTTGACAAAGATGAGTGGATCAAAGCTATGGATATCAAAATTGAGTCGATGTACTTCAATTCGGTTTGGGATCTTGTATATCAATCTGATGGAGTTAAACCTATAGGTTCCAAATGGATCTACAAGAGAAAATAGGGTACTGATGGAAAGATAGGCTTATTCAATTCCTTCTTGTATAGCTGTGTTCCCAATTCCCCAATCAGACGAATCCCCAAAATGGTAGGCTTATTGAATCGGCGATCTGGCCTCTCTCACCCATACAAATCAAAGGACTGCATTCATAAACAGGAGTTCACAACTCACTCAGGATTCAAGTCATGTTAACTATAGTCATCCTAGTGAAATGTAAGTCTTTATTATGAACGACGTTATATAATGCGGTCTTATACAAACTCCTTTGTACAGAATACCTCCGCTCACATGTCTCCACGTGAATGATTAGGATCAGATCACTTGTAGCACTTTACAACAATGTAACATCTACAAAGCAGGTTATCACTTACAATTGTTGTAAAGTGCTACAAATGATCTGATCATGGTAATTCATGTAGAGAATGTGAGCGAGGGTATTATATATAAAGGAGTTTGTATAAGACATTTAGGCCGTAAAATTTAGCAACAAAAAAAAATCTTGGACCATGAAATGACTAGTCTTATTATATAACACCGTTAATAATAGAGACTTACATTTCACCAGGATAACCATAGGTGACATGAACTGAATTCTGAGTGAGTTGTGAACTTTTGTCTATAAATGCGGTCCTTTGATTTGTATGGGTGAGAGTGGCTAGATCGTCGACTCAATATGCCTACAACTTTGGGGACTCTTCTGATTGGGGAGCTGGGAACACAACTACACAAGACGAAATGCCCTCCCTCCCTAACGTCGGGTAAGTAGATAAATGACTCCCTTAAGGGCTGATTATGGGGCTTAAACAATAGAGCGCCACACCCTCTCTTAGCTGGAGAGGGGTTTGGTCATAGTTGGACTATGACTTATTGTTCATTAGAGGGATCAGTGGTACTTAAGGAGTTAGATATAACTACAGAGGAAAAACGGTAATTTTGGCCCAATTGTACTTACGAGCAATTTGTAAAGGGTCATCGCACTGTTGACTAGTTATATCCAATGGATACATAAATATATCTGTAGTGCGAAGAGTGCAGCTGTCAATCTTTAGTAGAGTGATCGATAGTTAATGGATGTTGAATAATTTAGGGTAATTGCAATTGATAACATTTTTAGGAATAACAACCAAATGTATAACATCATTTAAAAAAAGTTGCAAATTTGATAGACTTCTATCGTTAATAGACTCCCAAGTCTATCAACAATAGACTTCTATCGTCGATAGACTCTTACCAGTGATATAGTCTATCACTGATAGACTCCTACCAATAATATGGTCTATCACTGATAGACTATTTAAATTTGGCCATATTTGCAATTTTTTTTAACATTATGTTATATCTGCTAATACTTTGGGTCTAATATCTATATTTGCAATTGTCCCAATAATTTAATTAAAGGAGTTTAATTAATTATTCAAGTACCATTGGATCTTCAATCTACAGGTTAATAAGGTCCCCTCTGTAGCTCAACAGGGATTAATGATGATCAATTTTAAATTAATTTGAAAATTTCAAATTAATTGAGGGAATTAACTATATGTGATATAATTAATATAATGTATTTGATACATTATAATATAAAGTTTAATTTGAGAGGCAATAAATATTTGAATATGATTAAAATACTAATTTTATGGATGTGATTCATATAAATATATTTAGTATAAATGCAATTTATATTAAATACCATGCATTAATGACAGAATTTAAAAACTATAAGTTATATTGTATTTTATACAATATAAAAACTATAGGTTATAACTTCTCTCCCCTTAATTATCTCTTGATCTAACGTGGTGAGTGGGGGGTTGGTTCATGAGACCTTCATCTTCTATGAGAAGTATTACAGAAGGAGATCACTCTCTAAAATTTTCACTGAGATCTTCTTCCTTTCTAAAACTTTTTTTCTCTCCCTCTTCCAAAACTCAGACCCCACAACACTCCTTAGGATTCTCTACCCAAAGAGAATATAGAAGGCTCTGCTTGGTGGTGTTATCATTGGGTGTTTGTGATCGTGATTGATCGTGATCATTTTGGAAAGGGATTTCATGAAGAAGGTTTCAGTTCTTCAAGGTTAATATAATTTCTAACCCTAATTCTTTTTCCTCTCTCAAGCATGCTGTAAAATCTTGTGATAATGCAAAATTATTTTCTTTGGTTTCGTATTTTTCGATTATGTGTAAAAAACTAAAATTGGGATGATCCCCCTTTCCTCTATAGACCTTCACCATTCTTTCAAGATGCCCATTTATATATGAAACATGCCTTGTTAAAACCTTACTAGAAAAAACCCAATGGGAAAAAAATTCAAGTGAAGGGAAAAGAGTACATATTTCATTAATTTATACTCCTAAAAAGTATATTTACTCCCCTTTATGGAAACATCACTTGAGATCTCTGACTCGCCGCATTCCAATGTTATGCACTAGTTTTTCAAAGATTGCAGTAGGTAAGTCTTTGTAAATAAGTCTTCCAAGTTATCTTTCGAGTATAGTAATGTCGTCATTTTCTTAGTGTAGATAAGCTTTGGTGAAATATGCTTTGTTTTATCTCCTTTAATATATCCTCCTTTGATTTAGCATATGTATGCTGTTATCTTTGTATAATATTGTTGGAAGATTTTTTTTAGAAGACAAACCATATGTTTCACGAATGTGTTGAGACATTGATCTTAGCGATACACATTGTCGACTAGCCTCGTGAATTATAAGAATTTTAGCATGATTTGAGGAAGCAGCCGTTATGGTTTGTTTCACTGACCGCCACGATACATCAATTCCTCCACATATGAATAGATAACTTGTTTGAGATCTAGCTTTGTATGGATCAGATAAATATCAAGAATCTGCATAACTAACTAGATCAAAGTTTGATTTATTTGAATAAAACAAACCCATATCTTCCTCGGAGATAACAAAGTATATGTTTAATTCGGTTCCAATATTTTTTTGTTGGAGAATAACTATATCTTGCTAATAAATTTGTTGAAAATACAATATCTAGTCTTGTATTATTAGTAAGATACATAAGTGCACCAATTGCACTAAGATATGATACTTCAGGACCAAGTAGTTTTTCATTATCATCTTAAGGCCGAAATATATCTTTCTTCATATCTAATGAACGAACTTCCATTGGAATGTTTAATGGATGTGCTCTGTCCATATAAAATCGTTTCAAAACTTTTCCTAAATAAGTTGACTGATGAACAAATATCTCATTTGCTAAATGTTTAATTTGCAAACCCAAAAACTTTGTTTTTTCTAAGATCTTTCATCTCAAATTCTTTCTTAAGATATTCTATTGCCTTTGAAAGCTTTTCAGGAGTCCCAATTATATAAGTCATCAACATATATATTTATAATAACCAATCCTAATTGTGATTTCTTTATAAAAACACGTGGACATATTGGATTGTTTTGATATCCTTCTTTTAACAAAAATCCCCTCAGGCGATTGTATCACTTTCATCCTGATTGTTCAATCAATATAGTGATCTCTATAACTTTATCGAATACAATTCTCGGGAATTTGATTTATATGTTTTAGGTAACTTAACTCCTTCTGGGATTCTCATATAAATATCATTATCGAGAGATCCATATAAATATGCTGTGACTACATTCATAAGATGCATATCCAGATTTTCATGCACAGTCAGACCAATTAAATATTTTAATGTAATTGCATCCACCATCGGAGAATACATCTCCTCATAATCAATACTAGATCTTTGTGAGAAACCTTGTGCAATTAGTCTTGCTTTATATTTTGTGACTACATTATTTTCATTTATGTTTCTCACAAATACCCATTTGTATCCCACACGTTTGACACCTTTTGGTGTTCGAACTACTTGTCTAAAAACCTAACGTTTTGGAAGTGAGTATTATTCTACCTTGATTGCTTCTTTCCATGAAGCCAATCTTTTCTCTATCGATATTTTTCAACAGATTTTAGTTCAAAATCCTCATTTTCAGATATAATATCAAGAGCAACATTATAAGTAAAAATGTTGTCAATAACTACATGAGTATGGTTCCATCTTTTTCCTGTCATGACATAGTTTATTGAAATCTCATTATTATCTTTATGCATTTCACCTTCCTCATTAGTCATGCCATGAATTTCTTCATGGATATTTACGTCCTCAACCAAGTCTTCTTGACAATTAATTTTTTTCTTTTTCGAGGATTTTTATCTTTGAAACCCACTGGTCTACCACGCTTCTGGTGTGTTCCAGACTCATAAGTGAAAACCTTCTGTCTTAGGATATTAATTCTCGATGGAACATTTGTAGCTGGTGAAGGAAATCGAATCCGAGATTTCCATGAGCAACAGAAAATAAATCATTCCAACTTACAATCATGTATGAACATACAATTTACAGTCGTAAACAAAACAAAGAGTTATGCAATCAATATAAAAATTACAGCATGAAACAACAACTAAACAAGGAGAAAAGCTGCGAACATTTTTCGACTCGTTTCCACGCTCCTTACTCATGAACGCTCGAACACAACAACCTCGAATGCTCGAACAACACGACTGCAACACTACACGAACACTTCGCGCTTGAATTCAGCGATTGCCTCGATCACGAAGACCCTAGCAACACGAACGACCTCCACAGAACCTCGATGGCATCGAGTTAATTATGACACCACCAAGAAGGCTACCTTTGTATGGGCTCTGTTTAGACTTGGTTTGAAGCAGACAAAGGAGGAATGAACAATCGTGTACACGATTGGGTTAGTGGGAGATGGTTGAGACCTATCGTATAAGTCGATGCCCAATTGTTTAACAAAAGCTAAGCGATCGTCTAGCAAAAGCTAAGCGATCGTTTAGCTCATCGCTTAGTACCGTGTCTGTCGCCTACAAATACTATACGATCGTTTACTAAAACAAGCTATCGTTAGTAAATCGGTATTTACTTGACAAGCTCCATGAGATGTTTTTCCGAGAGAACTTCATCAAATCTCAAATTTCAACACATTACATGAAATTAGAGAAAACAATTTTCCTTTTATCTCACGTTACCATGAACCACCAATAACCTTTCACTCAATTGGTTATTAGAGAAAAAGATTTAATTATCCAATAATTAATATTATTATAAATATAAATGATAACCAACCCTTATCATACTAATTTATGACTTAGTAATATTTTCACTAAGAACACTAAACCAATTTTTTTTTTAGTTTTTTCCAATTAAATTTTTTTCATCTCATGAAACATAAAAACCATATTTGTTTTTCTTTTCCATGGTACTTAATGTAAATCTCATTTACATCAATCTTCCACTAGATGTATCTCATACATCATACCGATTATATCATATATAATCAAATTACCTCTTGTCAATTTGAACATTTCAAATCAACACCAAAAACTGATCCTCAACTGAATCCATTGAGCTACCAAGGGGACCTTATGGACATGTAGCTCGAAGCTCCAACGGTACGTGAATAACTGACTAAACTCTTTAGTCATGGGATCCACCATCCGTTAACTGTCAGAAACTCCACTAAAAATCGACAACTGAACTCTCTTTATCACAGATATATTATGTGTCCATCTTAACCAATCAAAAGTGCGACAACCTTTCACAGATCATTCGTAATTACAGCTAGGCCAATAACCATTATGCCCATGTAGTCACATCTAACTCTTTAAGTACCACTGACCCATCTAATGAACATAAGTCATAGTTCTACTATGACCGAGTCCTCTCTTCCAAAGAGAAGTTGTGGCCAATATATTCAAGCCCCGGAATCAGCCCTTAAGGGAGCAATCTCTCTACTTATCCCTGCTTCGAGAAAGAAGTGAATTCCATCTTGTGGATATATATCCCAGCTCCCAGATCAGACAAATCCCCAAAAAGGTAGGCATGTTGAGTTGGCAATCTGGCCACTCTCACCCATACTAATCAAAGGACCACCCTCAAAGGCAGGAGTTCCCAAAACACTCAAGATTGAGGTCGTGTCACCTATGGTCGTTTAGGTGAGATGTAAGTCTCTAGTATTAATAGCGTTATACAGAGTTTAGTCATCTCGTGGTTCAGGTCTTATACAAACTCTTTGTATATGACACCCCCGTTCACACGTCTCAACATGAATGGTTAGGATCTACCACCCATAGTAGTTTACAACACTTACAAACCTCTACAAATTGGGCCGTATCCATAGTGTCACCAGGATCAGGTATCCTACCTTAATCCTTATACTACAGACCTATTTAGTTATCACTTAAGACATGATCCACTTGTATATCACATATATATGCTTAAGTTCACATAAGATAACCAAGGAGCTTGTTTATTGGAGATGAGTAAATGCCAGAATTAAATAACAATTATTTTATTCATCAAACAATGTATATCTTTACAAAACAGCGAGACTCTGGGAAAATTAGGACACCAATCCCAATAGTTGGTACATGTGATTTAGTTACTTTATTTGCATCTATAAATGCATTTGGTAACCGATTTGCTATATTTTGCAAATGAATTATCTTATGAACTTCAAGTTTACATTGACCAGTGGGATTTAAATGAGACAATAACGATGCATTCCATGTAATTTCTTTTTTCAACTTCTTAATTTCTCCACCTAATGTTGAAAATTTTGTCTCACTAAATGAAAATCAGTAAATTGTGCAGTAAATACATCACCCATCAAGGGTTTAAGATATTTGATAATTGATGGGGAATCATATCCAATATATATTCCTAACCTCCTTTGAGGACCCATCTTAGTATGTTGTGGTGGAGCAATTGGAACATATACTACACATCCAAAAATTCCCAGATAGGAAATATTTGGCTCATAACCATAAGTTAATATTAATGGCGAGTAGTTATGATGAGATACTAGCCTAATGCGTATAAATGATGCTATATGAAAAATAACATGTCTTCATATAGATATAGGAAGCTTAGCTCTCATAAGCAATAGTTTAGCAATTAACTGCAAATGTTTTATGAATGATTCTACCAAACCATTTTGTGTAGCTATGGAATGTTCAACACATATTCCAATTGACATACAATAATTATCAAAAGCTGGGATGTAAATTCACTAGCATTATCAAGACAAATGGTCCTAATTTTATAATCAGGAAATTGTGCTCTTAACTTAATTATTTGAGCAAGTAATCTTGCAAAATGCAAGATTTCGACTTGATAATAAGCACACGTGTGACCATCTGCTAGATGCGTCTATTAATATCATAAAATATCTAATTGGTTCACTTGGTGTGTTAATAGGTCTACATATATCACCATGAATTCGTTCTAAAAATGCAGGTGATTCAGTCCCCGCTTTGACAACTCTTCCAGTATACTTTTTTTCATGTGAGACAGTAGATATGATATAAAGATACTCCATATAATTCTTTCTATTAGTCTCAATACGATAACCATTGCAACGTATATCTTTAAAACTAAGAAGACTTCTCTTTGATTGACTAGAAAACAATGCATTGTCAATTGTAAATTTTGTTCATCTAGACAAAATAATATTTGCATTTCCAAACCCTTCAATTAGGTATGTAGAATCTGATATTGTATTGATTTTTGCTTCCAGCATTGTCAGTTTGGAAAAATATTTTCTACTTATAAATATTGTATGTATAATTATATTGTTTGCTAGACATAGATCTTCTTTACTCATTTTTTAGTCACCCAACATATGAAAATGATTCAGGTTTCTTCAGCAGGAGAAATGAAAGAAACTTGTGCTGATAATGTGTTGTGAACTTGAGGAGCACAACGGGAATACAGATACCGATAAAATATAATGTCAAAATAAATATAATATAATATAATAATAAAATAAATAAATATTAAACTAAATTAAACATAATATATAAATAAATAAAATAAAATAGATTAACAAAATATGAATTAAGAAATTTCTCTAAAATCCCCACTTTCTCCAATTTTCATGGAGTTCGTCCAATGTGTGTGGCTTCCAAAACCCACAAATGTCACTATTTATAGGTAATTTGGTAAATAAGAGGTGGATTACATAGACACTAGTAATGTATAATGTTGAGACACATAGACAACACTCTGAGAAATGAGAACATAACACATGGTCAATCGACACTAAGCATGAGTATCTAATAGACATTTATTATCATAATATTTATAATAAAGTTCATGTTTTTTTATTTTGTTTTTTGTTCATACCAAAGTGAAAATATTTTATATAATAAAAAAAAGTAAAAAATTAATTGAAGAGCATATTTGAAATTAAGAATTATCATTTGGACAGATAGAATGAAACGATTTTCCAAAGTTATCATTTTTAGAGGTAGTAGGATGCTTTTTACTACAAATTAAACTTATATGCTCATATATCCATATATCCGAATGAAAAAGATTTGAAAAGACAAGGTACTTCTTTGTCAATTGTTTTAAGAATATAAATCCTATCGTTTACTTCATACTAAAATGATGGAATTAATAATTTCTTTATATCTTTACCCTTTTTGTCTCATTTACAAATGAGACCACAACATTTTTTTTTTGTTAATTATTTTACGATTTTTTCTCTCTCTTATTCGTAGATCTCATAATTTTTAATAAGAGAATCACACAAATCTATTTATTTACTACGTCTATTATCTAATCAATTTTTTTTTTTTTTATCAATGTAATTTTATTTTAGCTAGTAATCTAAATAGAATTAATTCAATAAAGAAAAGATATTTTTTGTCTATAAAATTTCAAAAATGATACTTTTGATCTTTAAGATTTCAAAAATAGTTCTAAATCATCTTAGGGTCAGTTAACAGTTAATTGATTGATGAAAAGATGATGTGACTATTTGAGATTATGATTCTATGTTAAAATATATATTAACTTTAAATTGCTCGTTTGATGATTGGACTATGATGAGACAGAATGAGATGAATTTCTTACCATCATCTCCCCTTTTTCTCTCCTCCTTCATATCCTCTTGTGAATTTTATCTCCCACTGTCATTCCTTTCCATCATACTGTTATTTCTATTTGTATCTGTTGAAAATAGGGCTTTTAACTTAAGGACATTTATGTAATTGTGTAAGACCCCTAGGGATTCCTGCTGTCTATTTATACAGTGTGTCCCTGTGTATTCAGTGTATCAGTTTTAAAACAAATAAGAAAAGTCTTTATGTCGTAGTTTTTCTCCCTGTACTAGGATTTCCACGTAATCTTGTTGTTCTTCTCTTCCCTATTCTTTATTTTTAACATGGTATCAGAGTGCAGTGACGAAACCCTAGCCGTTATGGAAGAGAATAAACCTCAATCCTCTTCTACTGATGGGTCTTTGAGTTTTGACATGAAAATGAAAATCCGAGAGGCTGTAAAAGAATGTTTTCAGGATGCCCAACCGGAATTAATTTCTGCTGTCCAGTTGCAATCCTCGAAAAATCGCCATCAGCCGATCGGATCTCACCATGCAGAAATGAGTCGAAATCCGGTCACAATCGGAGCTGGAGTCGGTCTCGAAGAACAAACGACTCACAATCGGAGCTATCACGATCATGTCATAGTCGACAGCCTCGGACGTGAAGAGTAGGCTGGCCGCGAGGAGATGTTGACCATCGATCGGAGCTATTAGGGCAAAATCGGCAGCATTAGAGGCGAGGAGCAGAGGCATCGATCTAATCTGATTAGGGTTGGTACCGGCCTGGAGCAAATCGGGCCGGTCCGGGTTGAACCAGGGTAGACCAGGGATGGACAAAACCAGACCCAATTTTTTGATTTTAGCTCCGACCCGAGAGTTCTTCAACCTATTTTTTTGTACCAGCCGATCCTCTTTCAGCCAATCCAGCCTGACCCGGTGATCTGATTTCCTTCACAACCCGACCCGATGGTCTTTCCACATCCAACAGCCGAGGTCTTGAGCAGTCCGAGCGACCAGCACTTGTTCCAATCATTTGTAGTTCAACTCGTAACCCAGACGATGTGAGACAACGGTTGGCTTACCTACAACAACAAATTTTTTTATTTGGATACAATGTTTAGTGGAAATCCTCAACCGGTTTATTCAGAAAATCCAGTAAACTCATTACCTATTGTGCCTAACGTTTCCTACTTATCTGGTTCGATGGATAATTCTGTAGGATTTATCGTCGGAAAAAAATTAAATGGCCAGAACTATTTCTCCTGGTCTCAATCAATTCGAATGGCCTTGGAAGGACGTCACGAGTTTGGATATTTGAGAGGGGAAATTCCAAAGCCAGCCCTAGGTGATCAACAAGAACGAATTTGGAAAGAAGAAGATTTGTTGTTACGATCTGTTTTGGTGAACAGTATGGAATCCCAGATAGGAAGACTGCTATTATATGCTGCAACAACCAAGGATATCTGGGAGGCAGCGCAAGATCTATATTCTAAAAGAGAGAATGCCTCTCTGCTATATACACTCTATAAACAGGTCCATGAATCCAAACAAGGGTCCATGGATGTTACCTCTTATTTTAACAAACTGTTAATGCTGTGGTAGGAAATGGACTTGTGTAGAGAGATTGTCTGGAATTTTCCATAGGATGGGGCCCATTATTTGAAGATTGAGGAAGAAGATCGTGTTTATGTGTTTTTAGCTGAATTAAATCCAAAGTTTGATGATGTTCGTAGTCGGATCTTGGGCTAGCACCCGATTCCTTCACTTCGAGAAGTCTGTTCTAAAATACGGTTGGAAGAAGATTGGTCGTGTGCCATGAATAATACCATTTATACTACTGATGCAGCCGCCTTCGTCGCCAAGCTGTCCAGTACTGATGGTGATAAAAAAAACCTCCTTCTGTTTGTGAACATTATAAGAAACTTTGGCATACGAAAGACCAACATTGGAAATTGCACGGGAAGCCTCTAAATAGCAGGCGATGATAGACTCATGACAAATCTAATACTATTTGTGTCCTGATAAGTGATTCAGTAGATGAACAAACTTAGAAGCAATCTTCTGGTGATGGTAAACACAACTCGAGTATAGTTGGGGTGAGTGCAATTACACAATCGAGTAATTTTCCTTCTTTTGGCCTAATTAGTATAAATGGTAAGAAACCATGGATTGTGGATTCAGGGGCTACTGATCACCTTATGAGTTCCTCAGACTTATTTTTGTCATATAATCCAAGTGCTGGTAATGAGCGTATTCGAATTGCAGACAGGTTTTTTGCCCCTGTTGCAGGAAAGGGCAATATCTCTCCGTTTAATGGTTTAATCCTACGTGATACCTTACATGTGCCTAAAATATCGTATAATTTGTTATCTGTTAGTAAAATAACAAGAGATTTGAACTGTAAGGCGATTTTCTCACCAGATTATTTCAGGATTTGAAATCGGGGATGACGATTGACACTGCCTGGCACGATAGGGGACTATACTTCCTTTCTGATGAAGCTTCCTTAAGAAATGATCACCAATCTAGGTTTATGTATTTAAATTTCTCTGTTTTTGAACATGATGTTATGTTATGGCATTTTCGCTTAGGACATACGAATTTTCAATATATGAAATATTTATTTCCTCATTTATTTCGTAATGCTAGTACTTCTTCTTTTAATTGTGATGCATGTATTCGTGCCAAGCAACATCGTGTTTCTTTTCGTTCTCAGCCTTACAAACCCTCGAGTCATTTTTCTCTTGTTCATAATGATGTATGGGGTCCCTCATCGGTTACTACTTCCACGGGAAAACGGTGGTTTGTTACGTTTATAGATGATCACACCCGTCTCACTTGGGTTTTTCTTCTCACTGATAAATCTGAAGTGTCTCTGTTTTCCAACAGTTTTACACAACTGGCGAAACTCAATTTAAAACAAAGATTGGGATTTTAAGAAGTGATAATGGGCGAGAATTCTTTAATGCCTCCTTCAGAGAATTTTTTGATTCTAAAGGTATTGTCCACCAGAGCTTGTGTGCTTACACTTCGCAACAAAATAGAGTAGCTGAGCATAAAAATCGGCATCTGGTTGAAGTAGCCCGGTCTCTTATGTTATCTGCACCCTTTCGTCGTACCTTTAGGGAGATGCAGTTCTCACTGCTACTCACTTCATTAATCGGATGCCCTCTCGTATTCTGAATCTTCATACTCCTTTAGAATTGTTTAAAGAGTCTTTTCCTACTACTCGGTTGATTTCTGATGTTTCTTTTAGGGTTTTTGGTTGTGTTGCTTTTGTTCACTCCCATAGTCCAAACCGCATAAAATTTACTCCTCGTGCTTAGAAGTATGTCTTTGTTGGATATCCACCCCATCAACGTGCATATAAATGTTATCACCCATCATCTCGAAAATACTATGTCTCCATGGATGTCATCTTTCTCGAGGATCAGTTGTTTTTCCCTATTAGTCATCTTTAGGGGGAGAACATAAATGAAGAGACTAATTGGTCATCTTATGCTATTCTTTTAGAGTTAGTGCCCATTCAAACCTTGTCTAAACCTAGTCCTGAGCATGATAGTCTGGTCCTTCCTACCAATCAAGTTCCTTGGAACACGTACTACAGGAAGAATCTCAGGAAGGAAGCAGTGTCGCCTGTTGAACCAGAATTGCCGGCTTCAGTGTAGGAGTCAAACCCACCATCAAGTCCAGGTATGTATATTCCTAATGATGTTGATATATGTATGGAGAATGATGAAGGCAGGCACGACAAGGGGGAAGGGAGCAGTAATACTAAAAGAGTGATAGAAAGAGAAACTGTAGAGGATAAAATGATTGAAGCTGCAGAGGATGAAATGGTCTGTGTTAATGATGATGTGGAAGGCACTACTAAAGTTTTTGATACATAGATAGTAAATCATGGTGAGAAGCCTGAAGAGGTGAAAGAACGTGATGCATCACTTGATCTTCCTATAGCCCTGAGAAAAGGTACCCGTTCATGTACTAAATACCCTATGCATAGTTACATGACGTATGGTAATTTGACATCCGAGTTCAAGGCTTTTACTATTAGCTTGGACACTGAGGTGGTTCTAGATAACATAAGTATTGCAATGAAAAAACCTAGGAACCGGTGACTTTGCCTGAAGGGCACAAAACAGTGGGATGTAAATGGGTGTTTACTGTAAAGTACAAGTCAGATGGGACGATTGATCGATACAAGGCTAGACTCATTGCAAGAGGCTTTACCCAAACATATGGAGTAGATTATTCTGAGATGTTTTCACATGTGGCTAAACTTAACACAATCCGAGTGCTTCTGTCAGTAGCTGTAAATAAAGATTAGCCCCTACATCAACTTGATGTTAAAAATGCATTTTTGAAAGGAAAACTTGAGGAGGAAGTCTATATGAGTCCCCCTCTCGGGTTCGAGAGTCAATTTAAAAATAAAGTGTATAGATTGAGGAAGTCACTATACGAATTGAAACAGTCTCCAAGGGCTTGGTTTGACAGGTTCACGACGTTTGTGAAAGCACAGAGGTATGTTCAAGGACATTTTGATCACACTTTTTTTATAAAAAGATCAACATCAGGGAAGATAGCCGTTCTTATTGTCTATGTTGATGACATTGTTTTATTTGGGGATGCTGATGTAGAGGTCACGAGACTAAAAACAGAGATGGCTAGAGAGTTTGAAATTAAAGACCTCGAAAAGCTAAGATACTTTCTGGGAATGGAAGTGGCTTGCTCAAAAGAGGGTATATTAGTTTCTCAACGAAAATATACTCTGGACTTGCTAAAAGAAACATGTATGACTGGGTGTAAATCTGTTGACACACTAGTAGAATACAATGCAAAACTCGGTGATAAGAATGATAGAATTCCTGTTAATAAAGAAAGGTATCAGTAGTTAGTTAGGAAGTTGATATACTTGTCTCACACAAGACTAGATATTTCTTATGCAGTAAGTATTGTGAGTCAGTTCATGCAAGCTCTTTGTGAGGATCATATGATAGCAGTTGAACGTATTCTTCGGTATCTGAAAGGAACTCCTAGTAAAGGCCTAACGTTCAGGAAAATCGATAAACAATCTGTTGAAGCTTACACTGATTCTGACTGGGCAGGGTCTGTTGTTGATAGAAGATCTATGTCTGGGTATTGTACGTTTGTCTGAGGAAACCTAGTCACCTGAAGAAGTAAAAAACAAGGAGTTGTTGCTAGAAGTAGTGCTGAGGTTGAGTATCGATTCATGAGTCTAGGGATTTGTGAAGAAATCTGGTTGAAGAAAGTATTATCAGATCTCCAGCAAGATAATGAGCTTCCAATGAAATTGTTTTGTGATAATAAAGTTGCCATCATTATTGCAAACAACCTAGTTCAACATGACAGAACTAAACACGTGGAGATAGACAGACACTACATTAAAGAGAGGTTGGACAGTGGAAACATATGCATCCATTATATTCCTTCAAACCAACAAGTTGCTGATGTACTTACAAAAGGGTTATTGAGACAAAATTTTAATTATTGTGTAAGCAAGTTGGGGCTTGTTGATATCTATGTTCCAACTTGAGGGGGAGTGTTGAAAATAGGGTTTTTAACCTAGGGGTATAATTGTGTAAGATCCCTAGGGTTTCTTACTGTCTATTTATACAGTGTGTCCCTTTGTATTCAGTGTATCAGTCTTAAAAACAAATAAGAAAAATCTTTATATCGTGGTTTTTCTCCATGTACTAGGGTTTCCACGTAATTTTGTTGTTCTTCTCTTCCTTATTCTTTATTTTTAACAGTATCTATTGAGATCATTGTGCGAGATTCAAGAAATTTGCTTTCAAACTCTCATGTGGTTAGATAGGGGATAGAAAATCACTCAGGTCAAAGTCCAAGTATTTCAAGCATTAGATGTCTTATGGATCGAGTTTGAATCCTTAGGAGGTCGAGAATGACCACAAAAACTATATGAAAATTTGAATCCAATATATAATGAGATAAGTCCCATGATCAAAGGTCAAAGTCCTAAAGACTGACTCACTAAAGAATCGATCATAAGTTCTATGGTCAGATACTAAAGCTTAAGGACTGATCTACTAAGGGGTCAGCCGTAAATTCTATGACCAAAGGCTAACGACCGATCGAGTAAAGAGTTGACCATAAGTCTTATGTTCAAAAGCCACTTTGGGCCTTGGGTGTGTGGCCATGCAAAAAGGGGGAAGAGCATAGCTCATTTTGGATATGCATTGGGGATGCAATATGCAAGAAATAAAAGTGACATAACCGTTTTTGGTTATGCATCGGACGTGCTAAAAATAAGGTGGCATAATGATTTTTTTGGGTATGCATTGGTCATATTCTTTTTTGTCCTAAGACCAAATCTAGCCATGGGCATGTCAACTGCATGACTATGCTTGTCCATCAAATGGCCCCAAGCCTATTTTACATTTAATGAGATAGTGTGGTGTAATCTAAATCTCATTGGCTTGACTACTCTTGTAATAATTGAACGGTAGATGAACTTAAAGGAAAGAAGTACAAACTTAAGGAGTTACTCACTTGGAAAATTTATTAGACAATAATCAATTGTGATTAAGTGACAACTCTAATCATGACACATGGTTTGTAATGTTTAGGGAGTCGGAGGAATCCACGATTAATGAATTATGTCACCATTATAAAATACGTCTTATATATGCTTAAGGCGATATCTCATGAAAAGAACGTTGGAACATACTCTTTACTACTTTAAATTACTATTATTTCTTTTAACCCCTTATAACTTGAATGTCGGAGCTGTGGTGGCTAGATGTTGCACCTAATATTCAATTTTCTTCCTTTTGCATGGCACTTAAGTCATTTCCCTCTAAAAAAAAATACAATTTTTTAAGTTGAACCATTTTTCAGTATCAGCAGCAAGCATCATGCTAATTAGAAGTCCAAATATAGTGAGACTAGGATGATGATTGATGAAGGGGATGATATATTTAGTAAAAGAAACATATGGCTCTGGTTATCACACTCTTTTGGAAAAAAATTTCCCAGTCTACCATACTCACAAGTTCAATGATAATTGATTTTCATTGCTTCATTCTCTCTCTCTTGTATTTCAATTTTTTTCCTCCTAAATGGCACAAAACAAAGTAAAGCATTACAATTGTTTGTGCTAATTTATTCTATTTTCAAAAAAAAAATAAAAAATAAATAAAAAAAAAATCCAAATACCTTTTTCACAGAAGCTGAAGCAATTTTAGTGCATGTATAAAATCCCAACAAAATATTTAAGGTTTGATTGGATGGATTAGAAAAAATATATTTTCCAAATAAGCCCTTTTCAGTTAAACATTTTTTTTATAAAATTATTTAAAATAAAAATGCTCATGCGTTTGGATAAACCTTTTGAATAGTGTTTTTATATACAATTTTGTTTAGTTTGCTATATACTAAAAGTGGTTTTTATTAATGTCAATGAATATTAAACATTATGAGCTAATAATTTAAAAATACTTTCATTAGCCAAGCTTTTTTAACACATGATAGATCTAATTAATTATTAGAGTTAGTGGCTAGGAGTTATTTGTTGGAGATAATCAATGAAGGTGGTCGCTAGAGTTGGTCTTGGATGTGGTCGTTGCTAGCATTGGTTGCCAGACGGGATCATTGGAGTTGGCCGCTGAGTTGATCGCAGAAGGTGATCACTAGAGTTTATCATCAAAGATGGTTATCAAAGTTGGTTGTTGGTCATGGTTGCTAATGGTGGTTGTCATAGTTGGTCGACGAAGGTGACCACCAGAGAGTTTGGTGGTGGTGGTCCTTGGAGGTGTTCGTCGAAGTTGGTTGTTAGAGTCTAATGCCAGTAGTGGTCACTAGAGTTTATTGTTGGATATGGCCGCTGGAGTTGAAGGTGCTGATCATCAAATGTGTTTACTAGAGTTGGGCCTTAGAGTCGATCACTAGTGGTGGTTGCTGGAGTTGGTCATTTTAGGTGATTGTCAAAGTTGGTAGTGGTGGTCGCTAGAGTTGGACATTGGTGGTGATGGTGGCAATTGGAGTTGGTTGTTGGAGTAGTAGTGGTCGGAATTGGATGATAGTGGTGGTTGCCAGAGTTGAGGTTAGGGATGGTGGCAGCCAGTGGGCCGCTTAAGTTGGTTGTTAGTGGTGGTCGTCGGAGTTGGTAGTCCGAGGTGACCACTGGAGTTGAAGGTAGTGGTCCCTGGAGGTGTTCATCAAAGTTGGTCATTGAAGACGATCGTTGGTGGTTGTCGCCAGAGTTGGTTATTGTAGGTGACAACTAGAGTTAGCTGCCGATGGTGATGGTGGTGGCTGCTGAAAGTGTCCACTATGATTGGCTGTCAATGGTGGTCGTCAAAGGAGGTCGCTAGATGCGACCAGCAGATGGTAGTGGTAACAGGTGCCAACCATGGTAGAATTAAGGTAGAAGACCTAGTGAGAGTATTTTGGTAATTTTACATATTATAAAAATTAGGGAGAGATTAACCATTAAACACTTGAAAAAATCTTTTTCCTACAAGTTGATTTCAAGAGTTTATCTCAAACCAACTTATTTTATAAACTCATTTTTTTAAAAAGCTTTTTTGAGTGGTGTCAAACATTCGAATTTTTTTAAAATATTTTTTTTTTTCAAAATTAGTCACTTGAAAAGTTAAACCAAATATACCCTAGGTTAAGTTACAATTTAACTATTTGATTTTGTATTTTGAAAATTTATAAGCCTATAAATTTACTAGTTCCACCTTTTATTTTCTTTGTTTTATTATTATTATTATTATTATTATATATATATACATATATGATTGCGTGTAGGACCTTTAATATTAATATTGTTGTTTTCAAAACTTATTAGAGAAATATTGTTGTTTTGAAACTTATTATAGAAATATTGTTGTTTTGGGAGTTCAAGGCTAGAGGTCGAACATTGAGAACTCGACTAATGTGGAGGTCGAACGTTGAGAACTCGATGAACAAAGAAAAACTTGGAAACAATACATAGGCCGAAACTTCAACCCTCGACAAGGGAAATCTCGCGAATCTCGCATTAGGTTGTCGAAGGTTGAAGTTTCGACACACATCCACCCTCGAGATTGCAGGTTTATTACTTTTCTTTTTCCCTCATAGAGGAAATAAAGTAATGAGATGGTATACTATATGTATCTGTGTACTCGAGCTGCTTCTAACAAACTATGCATTTTGTTATCATTTCGAATTAGACGGAGGCTTGTGGGATTGATGTGAGAGGGTAGGGATGGCTATATTTCTGGGAGTGAACTCTAGTGATATATGAAGTGCATGGATACAAGTTATACCTTGAAATGAAAGACAATTCCGAATTAGTTTTGTCTACGAACAAAATTTTGTATATTAGGTTGTCGAAGGTTACACACATGTCAAAACTTCAAAGCGATTAAAGAGATAAGTGGGCTGAAGCAGATTAAGGAGAGAGTGAGATTCAAAGCGAGATAGTAGGAGAGAGCGAGAGTGTTGAATGAGATTTTAAGAGAGAGCAGATTCAAAGCGAGATTTTAGGAGAGAGAGCGAGATTCAAGCGAGAATGTTGAAGAGGGAGTATTTAGTTTATATTGACTAATCTGACTAACATTGAACTTGGTAAATGAAATGGGAATATATAAAAATGAGATTATACAGGAATAGACATTGAATGCTAAGATTACGCATTGAGTTTCGGTAGTAGATCACATAATAAAAAAATGTTTGTGATTGTTCCAGAAGAAATAAAAGCTAGTAATCATTAATAGAAAAATAACAACATAACAGAGAGAGCGAGATATTGAGAGAGAACGAAAGTGAGAGAGCGAGATCTTAGGAGAGAGTGAGAGTGAGAGAGTGAGAGAGTGAGATTTAGGAGAGAGCGAGAGTGAGAGAGCAGATCTTTAGAGAGAGGCGAGATTGAGAGAGCGAGATTTAAGAGAGAGCGAGACTAAGAGAGCAGATCTTAGGAGAGAGCGAGAGTCTTCATTTTTTATATTCAAACTTTTAAAAGAAAATAATAAAAAAAAAAAAAATAAAGCATAATAATCATAACTAATGGAATAATCATTAGACTATAATTGCATATATTAGATTATTAACTATAATTAAATAATCATTAAGACAATAAAATTGAAATATATGATATAGAAATTATTATACTAATAAATAATTGAATAATCGTTAGACAACAAATTGAAAATATTATTAGATTATTATACTATAATGAATAATCATTAGACAAACATAATTGAAATATAATAGATTATTATATATATTAGAAATATGAATAAATAATGAGATATAATATGAAATTAAATTAATATATCTAAAATTTTTAATATAATGAAAGATATATTTAGGTTATATTATAATGTAAAACTTTATTGATTACAAAAAAAAATGAATATACAGTAGATTATTATTAAAAAATTGAATATACAATAAATTAATAATAAAAAATTGAATATAACAATAATGAATATTATTATATATTAGTTAATATATAATAATAATTTGTAAATTATAAATTAATAGTATTATTCTAATTGAATATATTAGTTATTATAATGTAAAACTTTATTGATTACAAAAAAAAAATGAATATTACAGTAGACTTATTTATTATAATAATATGAATATAATAATAAAATTATAATATACAATATAATATTAAAAAAAATTGAATATATAATAATAAATTATAAAATAAAATGAATATTGAATATACAATAAATGAATATATAATAAAAAATTATTTATTATTCACATCCTATCATCTGTAATATCGAAGTCTCCAGTCAATTAAGAAGGACACTTCCTCGTATTATGTCTTAAATGGTTACAAAATCCAACATTGTTATCGAGTGGCTGGTTCTGTCCAATCCATCTCGTTGTGATAACGTGAACTTTTCGGTCTACCAGGTCTTCTCAACAACGATGGATCAGGATGTAAGACGGGCATATATGAAGGGTCTTGATCTAGTATATCTTCATGCAGGTTAAAGTATTTGAGGAAGAGTAACATTCGCATATGTTGACAAAACTTTGTAGTAGTCCTCAATAAAATCTTGGTAGTTCATTGTTAAAATGTGAAGCAAAACGGCCATAAAATCGGCAGATGGAATGTCGAATGCTGCCCTTGTTCAATCGACAGATGACACTATACCATAGAAGCATAGAAGATGTCACATAATCACTTTACAAATTGTCAACTATTGCTGGATGTTACTCTCCTCAATCATCTGATCACAACCTTGGTCGAGAGATGGAAAGCCCGAGATGCATACATTCCAATATTATCTGTTGGAGAGTGGCACATCACTACTACAGACATAAAAGTGTTGTTGGGGTTACTATGTTAGACAGTGGGATGTCACCATGGAGTGATGTACGAGACTGGTTAGAAAATGTTTGTCAATGCTGTAGTACCTCGGTAAAGCGTTACCCCACCTGCCGAACAAGTGTAAAGGATCGAGGTTAAGTTTAAATATGGTTAGGAACACAATTGTGAGCTCAGTAGATGATGCATATGAGAAAAATATCGTCATAAATTATGTTTGCGAGCAATATACACAAATGATGGGTGAGAAGTCTGTTTTCCCGTATGTAAATAATGTCATTTTGTATCGTCTTGAATGTTCCTGCCACTAATTAGCTAACTCCATGATGCGGGCCAGTATTCGTGGGGTGGAGCAATGCTGGCGTTGTTGTAATAGACAATATGCAAAGCAATAAGACTGTGAGATCGAGGAGATAGCTGGGCCTTCATACTTTTTGCAACTATGGGCTTTAGGAGCGATTTCCATCAATGGACCACCAGCTACATCATGTTAATGACGCTCAGTTAGTTGAACGAGTCTACGATTCTCGGTATGTTTGTTTTAATTCAATTTAATTTTTATATCACTGATCTAGTTAATTTAAATTCTAAAATTAAAATTAAAAATTAGGTGGAGAGATAAATTTTTGTGTGACTAGGACAGCCACACATGTAGTCAACCAGTATATGATAAATACATGTTTGATATGCTTCAACCTGAACAGATACATTACACTAAACACTATTGATTATTTTATTCACATTTTTATTGTATTTGTCTTTAATATTCTCTAATATAATATTTGTGTTTTCAGGTTATTTGGGAGTCGTCAAAATTATTGTGCATACTTTCCTAATTTTTTTGTACGAATGGTCAAACATATGGCGGAGATGAGTTCTCTCATATATTTTCACATTGGTGAGTGGCATCTTCCTGACAGGTGTGAGTACAATTCAGTTTTCAGCAGGATGTCCCATCGCCTTGTAATACTGACCCGTACTACACATGATATTGACCTAAGGACTAGAGATGGTCCGAAAAAGTTGCACATTTGTAGTGCGATGGCACTATCGTGCAAGGCTTCATTCCAGTGGGAGTTTCTCTTAAACTGTTTGACACAGATGTCACTCCAGAATATATTATTTGGTATAATAATTATCACAAGGGCTACTCGACCTCGTCCGGGAGCAGAGCTGTGGTGTCATCTGGTAAATGAATGAATATTATTAATTTTTTTAATTTAAATTTATTTTAAATATTGTCTAATTGTTTTTATAATTCACAGAGATCGAATCGAACAAGTGACTCCATGAGGTTGCGAATGATCCGAACCAGGTTCTTGCTATATGTAGTGACAACTAAAGCTATATGGAGGAAATTCATTATATGTACGATATACCTATTGTTCCTCCACCAGCTCCTAGACGTAGAGGACCTGTTCGGAAAGAGGATGAGTTTGATGAAGTTGCACATAATGTGGAAGAGTTGCCCCCTATGACACAGACGCAGAGTCAAACTGATTATGTTTAGTCCGATGATGATGATGCCAGCATTTGGTTCAAGACATTATGACTCAGAGGCTGATCCTTCGTCTTCATACGTGCATGGACATGGTCGGGATCGTGGAGAGCATAATGAATATTTATATTATGAAGCGCCTGCAGAGGTACCAGAGCAACATCAAGAAGAACCGAGCAACCTCAAGTTCGAAGTCGACGACGACAACCAGATCGAAATCGACGACCGTCGCCTTGTGGGACACATTGAATTTTAATTTATATTTTTTAATTATTTTTATATAAATGAGATATTTAATTTACATTTTTTTAATTTTTATGAGTTATTATTTTTTTTAATTTATTCTTTTTAGAGTTTAAATAAAATAATAAAATATTTTTAGAATTTTTTTTTATAAAATGGAAAATTAAAAAAAAAAAAAGAAGAAAGGATTAGAAAGAAGAATGTGGAATGTGTAATAATTAAAAAGGAAAAAAAAAAAGAGAAATTTGTACGGTATTCTCACTCTCTATCAAAATCTCGCTATTTTGCTCTCGCTCTCAAAATCTCGCTCTCTCCCATAATCTCGCTCTCGAATTTGATTGGGAAGTTCAGTGACAAAAAGAAGAGATTCATTAGCTCGTTATTTAGTCAGACTTGCTGAGATGATAGAATCCGTAAAAATTATTCAACAAGCTTTGGAAGGAATTCCAAGGGGACCTTATGAAAATTTAGAAATACGATCTTTTGATAAAGGAAGATCTCTGGAATGATAATTAAACAGACTCAATAATAATGTTAGGAAGGGTAAGGTCGAGGGTTCAAAGTTCGATGTACAAATGAAAGGAAGGTCGAGGGTTCAAAATTCGATCTATCTAGGTCGAATTTTCAACCCTCGACTTATTTAAAAAAGAAAAACAACAATATTTTTACAAATAGTTTGAAAACAACAATATTTTCTTAAATAGTTTCTAAAAAGATAATATCCTTTTAATTTTCCTATTGCGTGCTGGGTAATAATTGGGAATTTTGGAGGAAAAGGAAATAAATAATAAGAATGACGTTTGCAGTTCCTCACTCAGTGGAACTAAAATATAGACATAAAAACAAAAATGAATTATATTCAGTAGGGAATTATGTCTTTCGCTTTTTCATAAATTGATATATTCTCTTTGGGCATTTCAATGGAAAAAAAAAAAGAAAAAGAAAAAATAATTGATCTTGGCAGTTGACACATAAACCTGTTAAGTTATATTAATTTCCACTTCTAACCTTTCAATTTCGCATAATTGCAACCTTAAATTTATAAAAATGGTGCAATAGTTTTAATATGGAAATATTATAAATATTATAGAAAATAGATGGTCATTAGATGCTCGTGCTTAGTATTCATTGACCATGTATCATGTCCCTATTTTTTAAAGTATTATTCATGTGTCTTGTAAATATTCATTTTTAGTGGTCATGTAATTCGCCTCATAGTTGTCAAATCGTCTATAAATAGTGGTTTTTGGTGGGTTTTGAATGACACACATTGGACAAATTCTATACAAATTGGAGAAAGTTGAGAAATTTGAGATTTTTCTCATTTCTCATTTTGTTAATTTTATTTATTTATATATTATGTTTTATTTATTTTAATATTATATTATATTTATTTTAATATTATATTTTATTATCATCTCTGTTCTCGTTGTGCTCCTCAAATTCCCTACACATTATCAGTACGAGCTCCTATTATTTTTTTCGCTAAAGGTATGTCTGTTTTTCCTCTTTATTATAATTAATAAATTTAATGTTATTTTACATATTCAATATCTATTAAATTTCTAACATAAGTACGATATTTTATGATAGTGTTTCCATGACAAATCTCACAAGATTAGAAATTGTCGCCCTTGATATTAACGACAATAATTATTTATCATGGGTACTTGATGTTGAAATTCACCTGGATGCTATAAATATTGGGAAGACAATTAAAGAAGGAAATATGACATCCAGTCTGGACAAAGCAAAAGCTATGATTTTCCTTCATCATCAACTCTACGAGGGATTGAAAATGGAGTACCTTACAATAAAAGATCCTCGTATCTTGTGGAAAAATTTGAAAAAGAGGTATGATCATAAAAAAATAGTTATTCATCCTAAAGCTCGTTATGAGCAGATGCACTTGAGGCTACAAGATTTCAAATCAGTAAGTGATTACAACTGTGCATTATTTAAAATCAATTCAAAATTGTTGTTATGCGAAGAGAAAATTATTGATGCCGATATATTAAAAAAAAACATTTTCTATATTTCATGTCTCGAATATGCTCCTACAACAGCAATATCGAGAGAATGGTTTTAAACAAGTATTTTGAATTCATGTCTTCTCGTGGCCGAACAAAATAACGAGTTATTGATGAAAAATCATGAATCTCGACCAACCGGAACGATGTCATTCCCTAAAGTGAATGTTATGATTGTTAATAATTGTAGTCAAGAATGTGGTCGTGGTCGTAGTCGAGGTCATGACCGTGGTAGAGGAAGAAATAGTTATTATTTTCGTGGTGGTTGCTCTAATCATTCAAACTTCAAAAGAACCATGCAATGATAATCACAAAGAAAAAGATCCATAAGATAAGAGTTCAAAGAGTGTTGAAAATAAATGCTTTCGATGCGGAATGACTGGACATTGGATGCGGAATGACTGGACATTGGATGCGGAATGACTAGACATTGGTCACGTATCTGTCATACGTCAAAACACTTAATTGACCTCTATCAAACCCCCCTAAAGGAAAAAGGGAAAAATGTGGAAGTAAATTTTGCATACCAGGATAATGATATATTTGACCTATCTTATATGGCAAATTTGGATATGACAGACTTCTTTGAATCTCCCGAAGAGAAGATTGGTGTAGTTGATGAAACATCAAATGTTTCTTTTGATTTTGAGAATATCTAGTCTTAATATTGATGTTGTTGTTAGGTTTTTTTTTTTTTTTTTTATCTATCTTCATTTTTTTTAATAAGTTTTGTGTATTTTAAGTGTTGTTTTTCTTATTATAATTATTTTTTTAATGAAGAAACCTGGATCATTTTCATATGTTGGGTGACTAAAAAATGAGTAAAAAAGATCTATGTCTGGCCGATAGTGCAACTACACATACAATACTTACAAGTAAAAAAATATTTTTTCAAACTGGCAATGCTGGAAGCAAAAGTCAATACGATATCAGGTTCTGGAAAAACAAATATTATTTTTCTTAGAGGAACAAAATTTACAATTGACAATGCATTGTTTTCTAGTCAATCAAAAAGAAATCTTCTAAGTTTTAAAGATATACGTTGCAACGGTTATTAAGATTGATAGTAAGAATAATGTGGAATATCTATATATCATATCCATTGTCTCAAATGAAAAACGTACATTGAAAGAGTTTTCTGCTTTATTTTCTGGATTATATTATACTTATATACGAGTAATTTAAACATATGCAACAATAAACTTGAAGTTCATGAATCTAAACATATTTACAATTTAGCATGACCGATTGGGTCATCCAGATCTATAATGATGAGGAGAATTATTGAGAACTCAAATGGACATCCATTCAAGAGCTAGAAGATTCTTCAATCTAATGAATTATCATGTGATACTTGCTCTCAAGGAAAATTGATAATTAGACCATCACCAGCTAAAGTGGGGATTGAATCACCTGCATTTTTAGAACGAATTTAGGGTGACCATCATCAGCTAAACAATATATTATACTCGTATATTTGTTGGTTAGAAAAGGGACCCATTAATATACTGCATATATTTTTGTTATTTAGAAAAATCTCCAGAAAAAAAAAGTCCAGTTTAAATTTATGAAAAAAAAATGCCAAAATTTACTTGAAAAGAGTAAAAATGCCAAATTCAAAACAAAAACGAAAAAAAATAAAAATAAAAAAAATGCCAAAATCAATAACCAAACAGATAATAAATCGAATAAAATAAAAATTAATTAATTAATTTTTTTATTAGACATCAGCTTCGTCCCTTTTTTTTTTTTTTTTTTTTTTTGTATAAAAATCAATCGATTGGTTTGGTTCTTAGTTGGCTTCAAAATTGAAAAAATCGAATCAATCTTCACCCTTACCTCAAGGACGGAAAGTTGCATGATGTGGAGGAGTTACGAGTTAACCATAAGGAATTTTCTCATACGATATGGAGAAAATTGCTAGAACCACAACCATAGTAATATAGAAAATTTTTCATATTACCTCTATTAATTACTTGTCACAATCATAATATTTAAAAATCATGTCGATCTATAAAATAAAAATTAATAAAATAATAAATTATTTAATAATATATTAATATAATGAATATAAAGAGCTGGTACTTATACTCGATTTTTTTTTTCCAACAGTAACTCACCCTTCTAAATCTGTCCACGTAGTATAGTTGAGTTTAAGGAAAGGATCAGTGGTTGTTGTTGATGCCACGTAATTACATATTATCTAAATTAGTAGTACGTACAAAACAAAACATTAAAACACATCATACTAAAGATAAAGAAAAGAGGGAAAATACAGTTAATTGTTTTTAAGAATACAGTTAACTTTTAATTTTTCGTACATAAAAGATAATGGCTTCGTATGTAGGGTGGAGAAAATGATGATAATACTTCTTTTCTTTCTTTTCTTTTTTCTTTAAAGTAAAGGGGTATAAATTGATCTCTTTCTATAAGTTCTAGAATCAAGGCTTAAATAAGATTTGGGACTCTTGCCAAGTTCTTGTCAGATAGAAAAAGACAATTGATAGATTTGGTACATTTTATTTACTTTTGACTCTACATTAAAGGTTTTGGACTAGTAGAAATGTTTTAACTTTTACTTAATCAATAAGGGGATTCTATATTTAATACAAGTCTAATCAATAAAGGACTATATTGATATCTTCATATGACGATACACGATTTTTAATCTCGTTTGAACTTCGAATATATGTTTGAACGTAGAAGGTTATCTTCAATATAACGAAAAACGATTTTTATCTTGTTTGAACTTCGAAGTATATGTTTGAACGTAGAAGGCTAGTAGTTAGTTACTTTGATTGTCATTTGATAATAGAAATGTTGGAATCAAATGTCGATCGTTGTGTCGTTGATAAACCCACTGTCTTGATAGCAAGATCGACGAGACCTTGGTGCTAAATCGTCAAAGTTAGTTGCTCCCCAAAGTTAAACACAATTCCTGATTTTTGACGTGCACTTGTTGAAGAGCGGATTGGAATCGATGAAAAATTGCTAATAAAATAGTAATTCTAAAGAGAAAAATATGATGAAAAAGAAAAGGCGAAATCTTCTTATCTTTTTTCAAAAACTAAGAACCATTCTTAAAGAAAAATAATTGAAGAATAAAATTCATTTTTAGAATTAATTGAAGAATTAAATAAAAACCATTTTACAATTAATTGAAGAATTTATTTTTCATTAATTAATTCTTTGAATTAATTTAAATAAACGGTTACAAAAGTGTTAAAAACTCATTTTCTTTTGCTATGGGTAAAAACCCAAAATCATTCCAAAAATTTAAACGGTTAAATCTTGACAATCGAAGACAATATGATTAAAGGTTTGTTTGAATGTCTTTTTAAGTAAGTGATTTGAGATTTTTTTTTCACATAAAAATACTTATTAAGCACTTATGATGTTATTTCAATATAAAAAACAAACCCTAATTATAGTAATATTGGAATCTTGTATTATTTAGTGATTCAAGTGTAAAGACGAGTTTGTATGTTGGATACAATTTTAATATAATATATTTATTTCCTTTTATTTTAATATTTTATCTTAATCAATAGAGACTTGTTAAACAATGTCCTATGTCCTCCTCATAAATGAGAGTGCTCCCTAATAAAAAGGGTAATAACGTTATACACTAACGTTAATTAACGTGTGTCTTAATCCATAAATTATAGAAATAATCTTATCTCTTATTTTGTGGTGGTTTATAATATCTTAGAAATTTCTATTCCACGACCATTATTTTCTATGAAACACAGATACAGATATGGCTATACGATACAAATACGATCGGATACGGTAATTCGTCAATTTCTAAAAAACTAAGATACAGATACGTTTAAGGATACACTGTTTTTTTTATATATATATTTCTAAAAAATGAGGATACTGATACGTTGAATATACATTTTTTTTAAGATATAGATAAATTTAGTATATAATTTTTTAACATTAGCACAAAATAGAATACAAACACTGAAATACAATACAAAAAAAGCAACATCTAAGATGTTGAAGTACAATAGTTAATAAAATGCAATAGAAAAGTGACTCATATTACAAAGAAGAAGAAGAAGATTAGAGAGAGAAGTATGAAGATAAACGAAGAACTTATTGTTGAAGATATCCAAATGGTTTATATTTTGGTGGATTTTGTGGGGACTCAAATGTGAAGATGGAGATTAGATGATTCTAGTCTAGGGTTTTGTCCGTTATTTTTTTTTTCCTTTTAGTTTTGGACTCGAGTAGTGAGCTTTTTAAATAGGTTGCCTAATTTTAGATTGGGAAAGATTAGATGAGTTACTTGTCTTTTTTCTTTAAAAAAAAGTACGCATAGAAATAGATACATCAAATCGCGTGTCAGATACGTATCTAAAAAGTATCTGGAAGTATAGATACGTTAAATCGCGTGTCAGATATGTATCTATGAAGTATCTGAAAGTATTGGTATCCGATACGTGTCTGATACTGATTCTTTGCTTCACATGAAGTATTTGTGCTTCATAGATTATTTCCAATAGAGTATAAGAATATTACATTTGTCACCATATGAGATAATGTAGATTAATTTGACTAATTATTTCAATCGTCAAATATTTGCCAGACATAAGAAAAGTAGAGATATGTTATATCTACCATATTCCATGTTGATTTGACAAGTGATTAAAACAACTAAAGTTAAGGATGGAAAGATTTGTTCAAAAGAGAATAATGACAAATCTTCTTTGGTCTCAACCCACTTTTTAATCCATTCGTTAAGCTTGCTATTTAAACTTGTAGGAGATAAATATCTTGATGTTTTTTTTTAAAGGGAAATTTTCACATTTAGAAAAAAAAAATGTCAAACTATTTACAGAAGTAACAAAAAAAAGAAAATATATTGAAAGATACTGATAGACTTCTATCAACCTCTATCAATGATAGATTTGTATAATTTTCTATCACTGATAATACTAATGATAGACTTATCAATTTATATCGCTGATAATATCAATGATAGACTTCTATAAGTTTCTTTGACCAATTGATAGTGATAGACTTCTATCAGCGTCTATCAGTGAGAGACTTATATCACTTTCTATGACTAATAGATATCGATAGACTATCAACGTCTATCTATAATAACGTTTATAATTATTTTTTTTTATTTGTGTAAATATTTTTTCATTTTTTTATTTTTGAAAATCTTCTTTTTTAAGAGAAAAAAATTATTGTATTTTTCAAACCATTACTTTCCAAAAATAGATCCAACAACAATACAGTACAATAAAATGTAATTTTCTTTTCATGATTTTTTTTTCAAATAATGTATTCATATAAACGATGTGCATGCTAATTGAATTTATGCTCATGTTAGAAAAGAAATGGTTTATAACGGATTTTTTAAAAATGATGTTATTTTAATATATATTAACAAAAATAGAGTAGGATTGAAAATATTGACAAAAATAGGTTTTTAAATTGTGTACCCGGTACATGATTACGCCTTAATCGTGTATCCGATACACGATTAGCCCTAAATCATGTATCCGGTAAACGAGTGCCTGTTGATGTGGCACGTGCAGACTACCAATATGGCAGTCATGCCGTAACGACCCGACCCCCTAGGACTTAAGTTAGGCCGTTACTAAAATACATGTATGCATGACACTTAAAACGACACTCCTTTATATTGAAATAAATACTAAATAGATAAGAAAGTTCAAAAGTTCTTTATTAAATGCAAACGTTAAAAACAAGAATAAAGTACCCATAAATCATAAAGGTTAATAAATAAATATGAAAAACAATTCTTACTAACAAGTTTCAAACGTCAAAACTAACATTAAGAGAAACATGAAAAGAACTCTAAATCTCATGATGCAGAAGCATAAAAACTAGTCCCAGTGGCTCGATCACGAATTCCGTTTGTCCATCGCTGGTGTATCTCTACCCTTACTTGAAACAACAACATGAGAAAGAATGAGTATAAAATACTCAATAAGTAACCCCACTACTGGGGTCAGGCTGGGCATCTATGTCCTCTAGATACCCACCTCTGGCACATATACACATGAAACAAGAAGGGGACTGAGTCCTATCTTACTTTATGCCCACTACCTCTGGTGAATCGCGAAGGAGACACAAACTGTGAATCCCGAAGGGAACACAAACTGGTGAATCCCGAAGGGAAACACAAACTGGTGAATCCCGAAGGGAAACACAAACTGGTGAATCCCGAGGGAAACACAAACTAGTGAATCCCGAAGGAAACACAAACTGGTGCATCCCGAAGGAAACACAAACGAGTGAATCCCGAAGGAGACACAAAATCTAATGAGCATCTAACTAATCAGTAAGGACATTCACGCAGTCTCAACATCAAAATCATCACCGTATGAATCTATGACATACATGTAATCCTCAATACTATGGCTCTACCACATACACATATACGTCAACAACATGGTTCTACAACATACATGTATACCTTAATATCATAGTTCTACAACATACATGTATGCCTCACATCAGCAGATCAAATACAATCATATGGAAACACATACCATCTCATACTAGCATTCAAGTGTCTATGTACATATTTAGATAATTTAGATCTCATGCCAGAACATACTTTGATTCAGATCATACTATAGATTTATCTTGCTAACATTTTGCCATAACATATATTTATCATGCTAGCATACAACTAAAACCTAGCCCGTGGGCAGTTCCAGTAGTAAGATTACTTACCTTAATCGAAAATCCACAGATAAAGTCAGACAATCAAACGATGACAGCGGTTTGAAGTAACAACCCTAACATACGAATACAACCATTAAATTTTAGTCCAACAATAATTGCAAAACCTCATATTCAAATCCAAAATACCCAAAAGCTTACCCAAAAAAACTTGATCAACAACACTCCCAAGATTTCAACTCCAAATCTCCTCCTAACAGATTTTAAATTCCAATGAACGACGACTTGGAACCTTAAAGATATAAGGGTTAAGTCAAAATTTAATTCATTAATCAATGCGTGCCCACAAACCAACAACAAGGATCACAACTCTCACTAAAACTCTTGCCAAACAATCTCGAATCCGTTGGACAGTCGCTTCTGAAATTTCCCAAGCTCAGATCTAAAATCAAAATAATGCGACTAATTTAACTTCCATTCCAACTTAGTGGGCATCCAAAAATACTTCAAGAAACCCGATCCAATAGAAAAAAAATAGATCTTACCCAAATCTAAGAGTCCGACGAAGACCCATGCAACAGAAGATAGGTAGCGTGGCGATGGACGGTGGAGTAGATCGGCTGGAGGCGGTGACGGTACCCCTGACGCGAATGCCTTCGTCGAACAGATACGACATGGCTCGGAGAGTTTCACGTGGAGAGGAAAAACGGGGAAGGGGGGTTCGGTAGGGAGGCGTGAGGAAGAAGAAGGAGAAATGGGGTTTTGTTTTATAATAATAATAATAATAATAATAATAACTAAAAAGGAAATAGTATAACTATATTTAATTCATTTCATTGTTCCACTTTATACTGTTAAATTCCTTTCCTTTTTAAAAGAAAATTAATTCCTACCATTAGTTTTCAAATTGAATTTCAAAATTGAATAATTTTCCACGCCAATACTTAAATTCCCGCACTTATACTTGAAGTCCAAAATTCCAAAAATTCCCTCCAACTAATAACAATTACTAAAATTCCAAATAATAAAGTTACTGAAATTACATTATTACTAAAAAAATGTGCGGGGTGTTACACATGCGGCGTTGACTGAGGTAATCGTGTACTCAGTATACGATTACCTTAAGTCGTGTACCGGGTGCACGACTTGCTTATCCATTAAATTGCCGCGCGACTCTTCTTCTTCCTCATCAAGCTTTTGCTTCTTTTGCTTCTGTCATCCCCGTCTAAAATTGTCCGAAAACCTCCTCCGTTTGCTTCCGTCTTTCCCGTCCAAAATCTTCCGAAAACCCCATATCATTTTGCCTCCATTTAACTATCCTTCTAAAATCATCCAACCGTTCGTCCGAAAGCTTCTGCCTCTCTTTCACTGAGGTAAAATTTTTTCCTATGTTGTTTTCTAATATATAATCTTCATATATATATATCATTTTGTATGCATTTGAGTTGAACTTAATGTGTAGTTTATGGATCCATGATTTATTTTTGGATATATGTTGAACTTAGAAATTAGATTTTGTTAGGTTATTTTTCTGGATGATTATGTTTGTCTATTTGTTGGACAATTTTTTTTTATGATTAATTTGTTAGATGATTACGTATTTGTTGGGTTGAACCTAGAAATATATGTATATGTTTATAAAACTGAAGATTGGTTCATATATATGTTTATAAAAATGTCCCGATGCCGATGACATCAATGTACATAGGTATGCATGAGGATACATCATGTAGCTTATTGGAGGATTTTTGTCCATTGACAAGTCAAATACTCTAATGCATCTCATGTTTCTTTCACTAGCGTCTGATTTCGAGCATGCTGGTACGTACTCGTGGGGTGGTGCATGTCTTGCATGGTCGTATAGATAACTTTGTTGGGCTACCAATGCAAGCGTTGGAAATAGCGGGGTCACTGATACTAGTACAGTTATGGGCTATCAGTTACAGGTCCTAGATCATCTTCCACTTAGTGCCAAGTATTATTTCATTTATATATTTATTTCATTGTCATTTTATGTAAGAATATAAATTAATTATATTTCTTATAATTTTAGATGGAGTGGTGTATTAGCTTCTGAACAGTCAGCAAATATTTTGCTCATGTATCGAAAAATATTTGACAGACTGATGCACAATCAGGTAACAAATGTATATATAAATGAATATTTAAAACATTTTGAATGTATACTTATCTTCTTTTTTTTTTTTTGTCAGATTATTTGGACGCCATATACACAACAGATTTGGTCATCCCTATCTGATTACTGTCGTGATGGTGAAGACATCTGGTTGACTGTTAGCCCTCTTATATGCTTCCATATAGTAGAGTGACATCATCCAGATCGTGTGTTGGGACAGTTCGGTCTGCGACAAATGATACCTTCATTGTCCTATACACTTTCAGCACTACACCAAATTGATTTGAGAGGTAAGCACGACCAAGACTGGTGTTGAATCCACACGGAATATATATCCTACTGGCATGGACGACATGATCGTTGTGCACAGGGAGAATTAACAAATGGGCCAACTGCATCAGATGACTACTTTTCTTGGTACAATTCAATCACGAAGCGATTTATCACACTTGACGATGCTTAGTATTACTACATGGTAAGAGATTTAAAATAAGACATTTTTCATATATATGATATGATTATTGTTTAATATTTATTTTTTTTCATTGTAGAGAATAATTTTATCGAGATGTACGACAATATTCAGTGCAACACAACTTACCAGACTTGGGTTCAATGTGTTAGCAAACATTGGCCAACATAGAAGGTATTTATTCAACAAACAAGACAACTCAATGTTGCTGACACCGATGAAGACGTATTCGTCGTAGACGACAATGACAACAGGGTGAACTTAATTTAGAGGGACACGAAAACAACCCCCATGAGGGGTAAGGGACAGGGGTCATTTTTAAATTTTATGTAAACTTTTATTTTCAAATTGTAAATTAAAGAACTAATTATAAATCTTCTTTAATATCATGACATTTTTTTTAATATGAGTGCATAATAATTATGTTTTCATTGTAGATTAAATATATAATTAAGTTTAATAATGAAAGAATTTGTGGACCCGTTCCTAAAGTCTTAATATTGTTGTACATCTCCAATTTAAAATAAAAATTAGTTAATCTATTTTTTAAAAAAAAAATCATGGACCGGGTCCACGATTATGGCAATTATGGACCCGATCCACGAGTTTCCATGCGACTGATCAACCAAGTCAGTCGACGTAGTGCTGACTGGATTAAACGTTAATCGTGTACCCCGTACATGATTTCACTACCTTACTCTTGTCAATAGTTTCAATACCCACCTATTTTTAAAAATACTTTCTCATATACCCCATTTTTGTCAATAGTTTGAAAAAATACTATATTTTTGAACAAAATCCCCCATTTCGTAATTATTTTAATGTTTAACTCTTTTTCTTTTTCTTTCTTTCTTTCTTCATTGCTTTTAGTCTCTCAACTTTCATGAAAGTAACAATTTAGTCTCTAAATTTTAATTGGTAAGGATTTAGTTCCTATACTTTCAAATTTATAACAATTTAGTCCTTAAACTTTAATAAGTATCAAGTTAGTTTCTGTACTCTTTACCATTTGTAATAATTATAGTTCTTATTATGAAAAAAATTTATTAAAATTTAATAAAATTTCATACACATGTAGGAAATTGATCGGGTATTATTTTTTTTTTAAAAAAAGAAACTATAAAGATTAAGTCATTACTTAATAAAGTTGACACTTAATTTTGAAGAGATTTTTTTATATTAGGGACCAAATTGTTACAAATTTCAAAGTATAAGGACTAAATTGTTACTTATTATGGTTTAAGAACTAAATTGTTACTTATCTAAGTTTAAGAATTAAATTGTTACAAATTTGTGAGTATAAAAACTAAATTATTAACGACTAAATTGTTAGTTTTATAAAAGTTTAGAAACCAAAAGTATGTTTTTAACCTTTTTCTTTTTCTACCCTTAAAAAAAATGAAACGCAATGTTTTCTTTTAACCCAACATATTTGATCATTATTTTAATTTTTTGGGTTTTGTGTTAAAGATTTTATAAGGAAAAAAATAATTATTGTTCTTAGATAATCTTTGTTCTAAACTTACAAACTTTTTCTCACAACATGGCTGAAAACCCACAAAGATTGTCTTTTCTGAACAACTGACCAAAAGTTGTTTTCTTAGGATCCCATAAAAATATGTAAAACAAAACATAGATGAAGCTGGAAGAATTGAACAATTTCATTTTCAAATAAAAAACTCATAAATGAAATCTAAGACTAACCATTGAGATAAAACATTATTAGAATGGTCTAAAATAGACAAACAAAATGAAGAAGTTTATGTGAAACGTTCCTCGTGACACAATCGATTTTGCCTATTATCTCGTACGTCTTTGTTATTATGCGTAGAAAAAATTGGACAATATTGAATATAATAAATATTTAGTCGATAATCGTTCTAATGGGTCAGACATGCATATAGACATGCAAACATTTGAGGGAGACTCTAGTCGTGTTTTTCGTCAAGACATTTCAACCCATTAATGTAGCTACCAATTCTCTGATGAGCCCAAGAGAACCCTAGGAAGCTAATGAAATTCGCACACAATCAACAAAGTCGAGCCTCACCCGTCACAAGCCCTTATAATAATAAAGGATTAAATTGTTACCAATACTTGAAATACGTGTCATTGGCATCTTCAAGTCCCATAACTTGTAGTTTTGTATATAAATGAGCACATGCGAGGACATCTCCCAGTCACATTCAACCTACAATGTAGGCAACACACATCATCAATCATCATACAATTAATAAAAAAATATAAAAATAAATAAATAAATAAATCTCCATTGACATGCTCAACACTCCCACAACTATAAATCAACCATTAATTTAGGCTCGTTTGAGATTGTTGTAGCTTTTAAAATAGGTACTAGCAACTGTAGTTTTAGAAAAATTATCTGTGAAAAGAAGTAACATATTGTTTGATAAATTTCAACTTTAACTTGAAAAAATAGGTTAGAGTGTTTGGTAAATAAATACAAAAACATTTTATTTTAGATGTAATAACTAAAATAGATTTATAATCATTTTTTTTGTAATTTAAAACTTTAAATAATTGTTTAGTATGATAAATTTTGTCTGTTATAGATTAATTTTTAAATATTAAGGAAAATAGCTTTATTAAAAAAAATCAATATGATATACTTTTTTAAGAAAAACAATGAACCATTTAACTCATAAAAAAAAAGAAAATAGATTTCATTAGGTGAGAAATAGATAAATATATAAAATAAATTTTCTTTTTTAAAATATAAAATTGAAAACCAAATATTAATTAAAAATTTTATCTGATTTTAGAAAAATTTAAAAGCGAGTAGGATATTGTTTTTAAAGTAAATGTGAAATTAACATATTTTTAAGAGTGGTTTTAACTGATTTAATTTAAATCTGTTTTACCAAACATAAAAAAAACGGTTATGATTTTTCACAAATGGATTTTTGACACAACTAACCCAAGGTCAAATGTAACCTTAATCGGTCCAATGAACCCAATAAACAAAATCCACCAAATACTAAATGAGGATTTAAAATCTAAAATTAAATGGAAATGAAATCCTACCCTTGGCAAAAAAATAAATTAAATCTACAAGTTGAAAAAAAGACTATGATGAAATAGTGGAAGAAAGTTTTTTTTTTTCTTTTTTTAATATGGTAGAAAATCTAAAAGTTACAAAACTTTTAGAATTTAAGTTGGAATTCTACAATTAATTATAATTAAAAGCAACGTTATTAAGTTATAGGGACAAAATTTTCATATTCAAGCCTAGATTCTATTATCAACATTGTTCCTCAAAGCTAAATTTCCATTAATTATAATTTGTTTATTAATTATTTTTTTTGAGAGATTTTCAAAAATAAAGAAATAAAGAAAATTATTCATACAAAATAATAAAATTTTAACTTTTTAAGTATAGTCTGATAGAAGTTGATAAAAGACTTGATAGAAATTGAGTGTGAATGTCTATCAGTATTTTTTTATTATTTCTGTAAATAGTTTGATATTTTTTCTATTTATAAATTTTTTTTTATTTTTTTTTTATGGATATTTAAGCTACTGTTTAGTCAATATTGTATAAAATAAGTGGAAAAAAAAAGAGTTATTTTATTGTTGCAAGAAAGGGAAGAATGAGAAATCTTTTGGAATTCCAAAGCTTTTAGGATACGTAATAACATTTAATTTAATATATGTAAATAAAGGGAAAAAAAATCATATTCAAACCTATGACTATTAATTATGATGAATAGGTGCGATCGTTTACTATTCCATAATCAAAATTATTACGTTTTTTATTATTCATAATTTACATAATATTGTCAATTATTTTTTTGAAAATGTATCTAAATAGACCAAACTTTTCATATTCCAATTGATTGATTGCATTTACTAGGAAATAAACATGACCTAATATGTTATCTTTATATATGATTCTCTCCTACATCAATAAAGTGTTATTTTTCAAAAGAGAAAATTTGAATGAAGTATGAACCCTATGAATTATTAATATTTAATTGTAAGTGTCATATTTAGTAAAATATAAAATTTGACAAAAGAAAAATAGTCCGAAAATATTTTTCAAATATTGTACCTTTTCAAAATACTAATAAGATACATGGGGAAGGTAAAATTCTATATTTAATTTTTATTATAAACAATAAAATAGACAGAAATTATTATATAATTTAATTTTACGAAATAGAAGAGGGTAATCTTAACATTGACTCGTTCATATGAATATGCCTAGAAAAAAAAAAAAAAAGGTGATTTTCCAAAAGTGATATTTTCATTTACACTTTTTTAGCCGGAGTCAAAACTGCAGCGGTTAAGAAGTTGCATCCTTCCAAATAGGAACTTGCCAATCCATGGGTATACCATGAAATTATAAAGGTTGTACCTGTAAACCAACCTCCGATGACAAAATAGGCACAAGAAAAGAACAATAGACTGGACCAACTTACAAAAACGAAACGGTCCCTCCATAACCAGTCATCCATAATATTGAATAAATCATTTTCGTCTTTTTTTATAAAAATGGTTTAAAATAAAAACACATGTGTTTGATTAAAAAATAGATGAATCTAATAAGTAACAACATAAGTATACACAATGTTATAAGACCGTAAAAGACACAAATCAAGAAACACAACTAAAAAGTAAAGAGACATAGATTGATAATTAAGGTCAGTGCAATATCATCCATGTGCCCGATGGAAAGAAACATTACTAATAAAGAGTTAAATGATTATAAACGTACTTATCTGTTATAGGTCTTCAACTGTGACTCTCAGATAATCTACTCCTAGTGAATAACTTAGTTTCCCCAAGTTTGACATTGATCTCTTATTGCACTAGCATTCCTTCCACCTCTTGCTGTTTGAAACACACTTCAAACAAGTAAATTTAGGCTTCTCCTAAGTGTGAAATCTCCCGTTATAACCAAATTTAGACTCCTCTAATTATAAGATAGATTGAAACTTTTTCACAGAAGAGAACGACTTGGAACAAACTCTTCGATCAAATCCTCAAGGCACTAGACAAGAGCCTCATAGTGAGGTTCATACAATGTTCTTCACAACTATTTTTTTTCAGGCAGAGACGTTCAAATAGTGATGCTCTTGACAAAACATGAAACAAACTACAAGACGTTTTGCCAAAATAAAATATCAGCCAACTCCCTATAGTAACAGTTGGGTTACATTTTTTTAAGATTCATAATTAATTTATGCACATGTTTATAGTCTCTAATGTTTTTAATATATAAATCTACATTACTTTTAAAGTTATCTCATTAAATATTTTGTTTTTTTTTTTTTCTAAATTGTAATTATATGAAATTATTTTTTTAATTAAGAACATAATCACACACTTTAATTTTTTTTTCTTTTAGATATGCATTTCACACATAAGTGAAAGGAAGCGTCTGTTTGATGTATAACCACCACCATTTGAACAGTCGTATCCCATTGACATCAATTGTATCCGTTGATGATTATCAGAAACATACAATCTAAAATTAGAAAAGATTTATATGGTCTTTTGAATGGACAACTACAATTGAAAAGATGCATCTTGTCAACAAACGAGTAATAGTAGAATTTTAATAAAAATATAAGGGCAAAATGGGTATCTAAACATTCTTCTCTTATAGCCAATTTTATATATAGTATAGATTATGCAAATTAGATAGATATTAGCTATTAAACACTAAAAAATCATTTTTTTTCTTATGGTTTCAAATGTTTCTCTAAAACAAACTTATTTTATAAATTCATTTTTTTCAAAAGTTATTTTAAGTAGCTGTTAAACACTTCAATTTTTTTTTTTTCAAAAATACTTGAAAAATTAAACCAAACACACCTTTACACATTTTTTAAAAAATGTTTCTTTTAAGAAAACTTCATTACAAATCAAATATCACTAGAAATCGGCAACAATACAACTCCCCATTTATAGCATTCAGTAACCAACTAGGGAAATCAAAATCTCAAAAGACTCCCTCATCTTTTTAATTGGAAGAAATATTAGACATATTTAAATAATAATATGTTTAATTAAAGTATGGACTATGTATGTGGATTAATAATTTATCACATTGCATTATTTTATTAGATTGGATTGATCTAATTAATTAACACCCTAGATTCCTAATTGAATATGAACTTTAGAAGCCCATTCCTAGTTAATTAGGGTTTAATGGGAACCCTAATTGAACTAGTATATAAAGAGACTTAGGCTATGATCCCCAATATACCAAAACAAGAAGCACTAGTCTTTCTTGAATCCCATTTAGAGAGATCCCACTAAGGCATTCGGAGTTTTGGTTGAGGAAGACCATAGTTATCCATCATATGCTATCATCAATTTTGCAATAGAATCCGGTATGTTATTCTTGACAATTTGACATGAATGATCCTAGGGTTTATCAATTCAATATAGATATAAAGAATTTATGCTAACAAGTGGTATCAGAGCATGGATTTCATGTTGAATTGTCTATTCATATTTGTTTGTCATGGATCTTGATTCAATTTTGGGTAAAGAAGTTTAAAGAATTAAAAAAAAAAATCATGTTTATAATAGAAAAGGCTACTATGGGAGGAATTTTCATTGATGTTCTTAGTTTATTAATCAACCCGTTTGATTTTTTCCAGTGATTCTTATATGATCTTGTTTGATCTTGTCGGTGGTTCTTGATCTTGATTATTGATAATTGAGTGAATTTAAATCTAGCTTTTAAATTAATAAAGTTTGTGAATTTGAATCTAAAGTTTTACTAGTGATTTAAGTCAAGATTTGAATAATCTTGTTGTGGATTCAAGATTAATTGATCATATTATGATTCAAATTTAAATACGATTGATAATGTGGTAAATTTAAATTTAAATTTGATTGATATTTTGGTGAATTTAAATTTAAATTTGATTGATGATATTTAGCGATATTCACATGTTTTGTTGCTTTAATTGTATTATGTGTATGCAATTATTAAGTGAATATTGGTAAAGACTATTTGGTATTCTTCCTCTTTTATTTTTTTTTGTACAATAATATTATTATATTATTATGTCTTATATTTTAGATTGAGTTGGTCAAAATAATATGTTACCAAAGGTAGCCTCTGTTATTTAGATTAATTTAATTCTAAAATATAAGATGTGCATATTCATGAATTTATGCATATAATTATTGGCCCAAAGGAAGATAATTTTTTGGCCAAATTGTGGATATGCATGTGGTAATGAGTATGTGGCAATTATAAGGATTGCTCATGTGAAAAATAGTCGGTCCAAAGAAAGGCTATTTTTAACCAAGTTAATTGTCAGTACTTTGATTACTACGTTCAGAGAACCATTTACGGTTGGTGTTTTTTACCCAAAGGCTGGACATAAATGTTGTGCTAGGTATTTTGTTAAAAGGGCCCACCACATATATGAAATTATTTTGTTATGTTTTAATTGTGAGCATATGTTTTGTTGTTTATTGTTTCAGTTGGTCTTACTCAAATATCTGGAAATCTAAGTTTAATCCCTAAGTTGAATGGATCGAACTTCAAGATTTGGAAAGAAAGCCTAAGATACTACTTGGTGTATGGATTTGAACCTTACATTAAGGACCGATAAACCTATTTCTACTGAGGAATAGCCAAATACTGCTAATATAGAGAAGTGGAAACTGTCAAATCGCATGTGTCTGATGATCATTAGGCACTCCATTCCGAAGTCTATTCGGGGCTCTATCACGGAAAGTGAAAATGCCAATAAGGAAAAAATGCCAATAAGTTCCTTGCTCAAATTGAGAAATATTTTACTAAAAATGAGAAAGGGGAAGCAAGTAGTCTTTTGGCTTCTTTAACTTCTATGAGGTATAAGGGCAATGGAAACATAAGGGAGTACATTATGGAAATGTCCAATCTCGCAGGTAAATTAAAGGCACTTGATATCGAGATAAATGAAAATTTACTCGTGCATCTGGTACTTATCTCTCTTCCTACACAATTCACTCAGTTTAAGATAAGCTATAATACTAAAAATGATAAATGGAATATTAATGAGCTTATCACACAATGTGTGCAAGAAGAAGATAGGATTAAGAGAGAAATGACAGAAAGTGCTCATTTGGCAATAGGCTCTTGTGATAAGAAGAAAAGGAGAATTGTGGATGCTGCAGAAGGGACATCTCAGCATAATAAAAACAAGAAACAACCAACTAAAAATCTTTGTTTTTTCTGCAAAAAGAAAGGTCACTTCAAGAAAGATTGTCCCAAGTACGCCAAGTGGCGTGTAAAGAAGGGTAAACTTCTTACTTTGGTTTGTTCTGAAGTTAATTTAGCTTCTGTACCTACAGATACTTAGTGGATAGATTCTGGTGCTACTACTCACATAAGTATATCAATGCAGG
>NC_052355.1:23720909-23809258 GCF_009727055.1 Benincasa hispida | reverse complement strand
TCTTATGTTTGTCTGTTTTCCCTTAATACATTCCACCACAAACGTTGAAGTTACTTAAATCAAGGGAATCAAGAATTCCATTTGATACAAGTTCTAAATTCTCTGTTTAGAGATGTGACCTAAACGCTTGTGCCATAACATAAGCAGAATTCTCATTTAATTTTACACTTTGTACCACATGAATTAGATAACAGGATCTTGTTTAAATGAAGCAAAAGAATCAAGCATATATAGATTATCAATTAAAGAGCCGCGTACCAATAAGCTTAGAATCTTGAAAAATACTAACTTTATTATTTCCAAAAGAACAAGAAAAACCAAATTTTTCCAAACTAGAAATAGAAACTAAATTCCGTCTAAATGATGATCCAAATAACAACCAGTTTTTAAAAGTAATCTAAAATTTCCAATAGCTTCAACTGGAACTGCTTTGCCATCGCCCACATAGATGAATCTTTCAGCATCACTTGGCGGCCGGCTCCACATGCAAAAAAGAACTACATTGAAAAGATCTTGAGTAGATTTGGCATGAAAGATTGTGCACCGGGAGATACCCCGATCGCTAAAGGTGATAAATTTCATTTAAGTCAATGCCCCAAGACCACACTCGAGACTAAGGAGATGAAGAAGGTTCCCTATGCATCGGCCATTGGAAGTCTAATGTATGCTCAAGTATGTACGCGTCCAGATATTGCGCTCATAGTTGGAGTGTTAAGTAGATATTTGAGTAAGCCGGTGATGGATCACTGGAAAGCAGCCAAACGGGTTATGAGGTATTTACAGAGAACAAAAGATTATATACTCACTTATCGGAGATCAGAAGTTTTGGAGATCATTGGGTATTCTGATTCTGATTATGCTGGATGTCAAGACACTTTGCGATCCACTTTAGGCTATATCTTCATGTTGGTTGGAGGAGTTGTATCCTGGAAAAGTGTTAAACAAACACTTATGGCTTCTTCTACCATGGCTGCGGAGTTTATAGCATGTTATGAGACATCCAATCATGGAATATGGTTGCGAAATTTTGTCACTGGGCTGCGGATAGTGGTTGGCATAGAAATACCACTAAAATTATTTTGTGACAATAAGTCGGTTGTGATGTATTCTAACAACAACAGAAGCAATAGAAGTCAAAGCATGTAGACGTGAAGTTTCTTGTTGTTAAAGAAAGAGTTCAGAATGGTCAAATTTCGATAGAACATATAGGAACAAACTCTATGGTGGTAGATCCATTGACTAAAGATTTACCACCTAAAGTTTTTCATGAGTATGTTGCTCACATGGGTGTGTCACTTTTATGATTTCATGGTTTAGTGGGAGTTTATTATTGAGGATGTTCTTTGACCTTATTTTATTTATTTTCTATATAGAATAAAGTTGATGGTTTATGTTTTATTATTTGAACTTGTTTATCATACATGCAGTTTAGCATAAAGTTTTTTGAAAACAGACATGATCTAGATCACTTTGCATGTAGTTTCCATGCTATCCATCCATACTTGATCTATGTCATTGAATGTATTAGAATTGGTGATCAAGGAAGGTTTAGTTACAAGGGTAGTGACGAAAGCCGCCTTGATTCCGTGCTAACACAGGAGATGGACCAGATTGAACTAAAAGGGAATTTTATTATTGAAATAACCTGTTATGCACGCTTAAAGGTTTATGTGATTTAATTATATTAGGGACATAGCCCAAGTGGGAGATTGTTAGACATATTTAAATAATAATATGTTTAATTAAAGTATGGACTATGTATGTGGATTAATAATTTATCACATTGGGTTATTTTATTAGATTGTGCCCTATTATGTGATCTAATTAATTAAGACCCTAGATTCCTAATGGAGTATGGACTTAATGGGTAGAAGCCCATTCCTAGTTAATTAGAGTTTAATGGGAACTCTAATTGAACTAGTATATAAAGAGACCTTAGGGCTATGGTCCCCAATATACCAAAATAAGCACCAAGTCTTTCTTGAATCCCATTTAGAGAGAGATCCCACTAAGGCATTCGGAGTTTTGGTTGAGGAAGACCATAGTCATCCATCATAAGCTATCATCAATTTTGCAATGGAATTCGGTATGTTATTCTTGACAATTTGACATGAATGATTCTAGGGTTTATCTATTCAATATAGATATAAAGAATTTATGCTAACAAAAAAGACTCTCTTAAAAAAAAGTTCTCCAAACTAGCTACAACACGGGCAATATAGTAAGTTCCACAATTCCCAATCATGTGGCAAGATGTAAGACACCGAGGAAGGACCTAATTCAATGACATCGACCACAAATTTCTCGATTTGGTTCACAATTCATTTTTCGTCGGATTCAACCGAAATGAAAGGGGGAATATCACGATTGAAGGATAAGAGACTTTTGAAATGTTTTAAAAATTACGCTTATTTAGTTACAAGTAATTTGTTCTTTTTTTAGAACACCAAATTTGGAGATGAAAGAATTTAAACTTCTAACTTATTGATTAAGAGTATATGTCTAATATCTTGTGCTAGTTGAGCGGTTGGTGAAAAAGAATTTGCTTTAATCCTCATATGCACAAATCTTCGTACATTCCAGTCTAATCACACACAACGAAAAAATAAAAAATATATTTTATAAAATAACAAAAAATTACCACACGACGAATTATGATTAGATAGGTTAATAAAATACATAAAGATAAATAACCTAAAACACACACAAATATTTTTTTTTATAAGGAACTCACACCTCAAAAAAAAAAAAAAAAACTGATCGAAATTCAATCAATCTCTACGTCACCTATTCTGTGTTCGTTGTAAATTCCTTCTGGAGGGATAAACCGAACCCTTTTATTACTGTAAGGTCCTTGTCAAAAACTTCAGAATTCCATAGATAGGCTAGATGAACAAAACAATTAAATGTATTTCAAACCATTAATGAATGCCCACATGAAATTCCTCCATATTTTTACCCATATTAATATAAGAATTGAATCGATAGATAAATCGATTTAACATTGACAATAGTAATAATGTGTCATTAATATGAATATAATATAAATAATAAATATTTAAATTTATAAGAAGTGTGAAATATTTATTATTAATTTAAATATTTATTTGATTTTTTCTTTTATAACTTCTTTCAAAATATGATCGCTCTCTCGATATTTTTCATCGACATTTATGTAAAAGTGAGAATATGAAATTATTGCATATATACTTTGATGAAAATAATATATTTAGGGGGATGAAATCAACTTTTACTCCTAAATTTTTAAGATGTATCAATTTCTATTTCTAACTTTCAATTTCACCCATTGTACTCTAATTTAGATAAGTATTTCATCCTTAACTTTAAATCTGAAAAGTGTTGTAACTTTTATTCTCTAATAAATTTTCATATGAAAATTCATTAAAAAAATATTCTCTTGTGTTTTTAATGAAATATAAGACAATACGGTACACATACGATAAAATTGATAATATTTTAATGATTATATTAGAGCTAAAATTTTGACTGTTATAATAGATCTCTCGACAAAATGATATTCAATCGATAATTTGTGTATCAATCAAATGTGAATTTGTTCAAAATTTGATATTATCAAAATTTTATGGTAGAAATTGTGGTTTAAAATTTTGATGTAGGTACAAATGTTGAGATCTCAATTTTATGAAAAATATGATGAAAATATTAATATGATGTCAATGTCAATTGATACTTTTAGAAAAAATACAAAAGCAAACAAATTTTAAAAGATATCTAAATTAATAAATAAATATTTTTAGAAAATAAGTTCGAATACTTATTATTCATTTAGTGATATTATTTTTATTTTATTGATTTTTTACTACATTTCCTTTTATGTTATTGTCTAATATATAAATATGTGAAAATCTTGATGAAATTGTCAGTATGTTGACGAAAATGTATTATCATATATATGTATATATATATATATTATACAATTCATATGGTAAAATTTAGTATATTTATTTCATTCATAGATATTCAGATGTTTTTCTTTGAAAATTCAAAGCGACATTGTTTCTTCTTTATTTCATTATGACTTACCGAAAAATATTGAATACTAATTATTATGATAAAAATCTTTTTATGCTTATTATTATAAAAACATGGAAATATTTAATATAAAATTGAAACAAAAATAAAGTACAGAATTCAATTAACAATGCAAAAGGACTTATGGACAAGAAGATAATTGAATGAAGCTCTAATGATTTTATTGTAAAACAGCTTGTATTATTATTTGTTTGACTATTATGAACCAAGTCATAATTAAATAGCTGCATTATTAATTGTCCTTCCCACTTATAAAATAATTTGAAAATTTTTTGCCTGATTAAAAGAATATCCAACATTTTATAAAAATAGTAAAGAAAATATTAATGGACATGGTTAGAATTCTATCAATTTATCGATGATAGACTTCTATCAATTTTTATCACCGATAGATTTCTTTAGTCTCTATAAATGAATATTAAAATTTTATCGTTTTGGATAAATAGTTATTCTTATTTTTTTATTTTTGAAAATCCCTTTTTTATATCAATATTAATACTAAATTTAACCTGAATTAAGATACTATTTTGGTTTTTATATTTTAAGATTTTGAAGGACTAAATTTAAGATTTGTTATAAATATGGAAACTAAAATTAGACATTAAAAGTATAGAGATTAAAATGGAATAAAATGATATTTTATCCTATATATTAATATATGCATATACGTAGTTATATTAATGCATTGTCCCCAGACTTGGCTATTTATATGAAATTTCCATTTTCTTTTGAGAGGTAAAGAATCTCTGATTCAATACTTGGCAGGGGTGATCATTCGAACCGTAAAAATCGAATCGAAAAATCAGTGAATCGAAAAATACGGTTTGATTCGATTTGAAGAAATTTTGAAACCGAGTTAATTTGGTTCGGTTCGGTTTCACTTTCGAAAAAGAGTAGTAAAACCGAACCGCTTTTAATTTAAATAACAAAACCGAATTTAAAATCGAACCGAATCGAATCGTTTTTAATTAAAAAAGAATATAAAATGAATTTTTAAGAATGTCAAAACCGAATTTGAAACTGAACTATGCGGTTCGGTTCGAATCAATAAATCGGTTTGGTTCGGTTTCACATTTTAAAAAAATTCGATTTGGTTTGGTTTGACCACCAAACCGAACCGTTTCCACCCAAAACAAATATTTTTGTAAGTCACGAAATTTCTAAAATTTCAATTAATAATTAAAATGCTTTTACTCTCAAACTAAGTTATGAATATTGTTATAAGTATTCCTATGCATATTGAATTAAATAGATGATATTTATTATATTTTACAAGTATTTATGAAAGATATTGGAGATATTCATAGATATTTAATACTGTTATGGAACCCTTTGATTTATGGATATATCAACATATGGACGGACATTCTTATCTTTAATTTTAAGAACCAAAATTATCTTTTTGTATTTAGTATGTCTCTAAACATTTAATTTTGTGTTTAATACACCACTAACATAGTCAATATTTTTTAAAATTAAACAAAATATGCATAAAATTAAATTTTTTTTTTGTCTAATAGCTAGATTATTTTTTAGTACAAATTGAGATTGGAAGATTTTGAACTACGGACCTATTGGTCTTGAACACATACAAATGCCAGTCGTTGATCCTAATAGATTATTAGACTTTTGAATTGTGTTTAATAAATTCATTCATTTATAAAAATATCGGTCAAGAATCTATAATACATAATATTGAAAGTTTAATAATGATTTTTTAGATGCAAAAGCGAAAATTTAAAAATTTATTAATAAATACATCAATATCAATCATTTTCATAAATAATTCAAGTGATTGAACACTTCGGTATAATTAAAGCGCTATAAATTCGAAAATAAATACAAGGGAGTACACTAAAAAAGAAAATGAAATGTGTCACACAGAAACATAAACTTATAAAATAAATAGATTAGTCTACACTTTCAATTTAAGCCTAATCAATTATTCAACTTTCAATTCAAGTCGAAATGACTTTAGTAGAGTAATAATTGACATAATCTTCCATCCAAGAAGTTGGAGTTTCGATTACTATCTTCTGCAATTATTGTACTAAAAAAACTTGTGTCCAATAAATTTTTAAACTTTCGCTTTTGCATCTAAAAAGTCATTATAAAACTTTCAATTTTGTGTTGACCGATATTTTTACAAATGAATGAATTTGTTAGGCACAATTCAAAAGTCTAATGATCTACTAGACACCAATGACTGGTATCTATATGTGCTGAGGACCAATAGGTTCGTAGTTCAAAATCCTCTGCCCTCAATTGGTACTAAAAAAACTAGCTACTAGACAAAAAATTTAATTTTATGCATAGTTTGTTTAATTTTCAAGAATGTTGACTATGTTAGTGGTGTATTTAACACATAATTAAATGTTTAGAGACATTAAATACAAAAAGATAATGTTGGTTCTTAAAATCAAAGATGAGAGTATCGCCAATATGTTGATATATCCATAAATCAAAGGGTTCCACAACATTATTAAATATCTATGAATATCTCCAACATCTTTCATAAATACTTGTAAAACATAAAATATATCATCTATTTAATTCAATAAGCATTGGAATATTAATAACAATATTTATAACTTAGTTTAAGAGTAAAAACATTTTAATTATTTATCGAAATTTTATAAATTTCGCGACTTACAAAAATATTCATTAATATCAATATTTTATCAGTATATCTGTAAAATTAAAATCTCAATATCTATACTGAAATTAATATTTTGATCCTGATCTAAAATAATATAGAAAATTGACACATTCCAAACGATATCATTTAGGTCCATCCTTATTAAAACCAAATTTATAGTTTAACCTAAAAAATATCTCAATAGCTCTACAAATATTAGAGTAGAAATTTAAAAGATTAAAACATATCAAAGTAGATATAATTCAGAAGAAAAATAATAATTATTATTATTCATCCAAGTATTGAATAAGAGATTCTTTAACTCTAATGAGGAAAAAGAAAATGGAAATTTCATATAATATAGCCAAGTTGAGGGACAATGCATTAATATACATATGTATATGTATATATTAATATATAGGTTAAAAATATCATTTTCATTCCATTTTAGTCTCTATACTTTTAATTATCTAATTTTAATCTCCATATTTATATTAAATCTTAAATTTAGTCTCTCAAAATTTTAAAATATAAAAATCAAAATAGTATTTTAATTCACGTTAAATTTAGTACTAATATTGATATAAAAATGAAGATTTTCAAAAATAAAAAAATAAGAGTAAATATTTATATAAAATAACAAAATTGTAATCTTAATTGATAGAGACTGATAGAAGTCTATCACTTATAAATGTTGATAGAAATGGATAGAAATTGATATTTATCAATATTTATCAATATTTATAAATGTTTATAAATATTTATCACTTATAAATGTTTATAAATATTTATCACTTATAAATGTTTATCAATATTTATCCGTGATAAAAATTGATAGAAGTCTATCATTTATAAATGTTGATAGAATTCTATCCATCTCCATCAATATATATATATATATATATTTTATTATTTCTATAAATAGTTTGGAAATTTTTTAATCGGGTAAAATTTTCCAAATTATTTTATAAGTGGGACGGACAATTAATAATGCAGCTATTTAATTACACTTGGTTCATAATGGTCAAACAAATAATAATGCAAGCTGTTTTACAATAAAATCATTAGAGCTTCATTCAATTATCAACTTGTCCAATAAGTCCTTTTGCATTGTTAATTGAATTCTGTACTTTATTTTTGTTTCAATTTTATATTAAATATTTCAATGTTTTTATAATAATAAGCATAAAAAGGATTTTTATCATAATAATTAGTATTTAATATTTTTCAGTAAGTCAAAATGAAATAAAGTAGAGACAAGATCGATTTCTATTTTCAAAGAAAAACTTCTGAATATCTATGAATGTAATATATTAAATTTTACACCCCCCTCCCCCACACACACGTATATATAATACATTTTCATCAACATATTGACATTTTCTTCGATAGTTTCACCTATTTATATTAGATAATAACATAAAAGAAATATAGTAAAAAATCAATAAATTAAAAATAAATGTCACTATATAAATATAGTATTCGATCTTATTTTAAAAATTTAAAATATTTATTTATTAATTTAGATATCTTTCAAAAAAAATTTGCTTTTGTATATTTTTCTAAAAATCTCTAGACATCGACATCTTATTAATATTTTCATCATATTTTTCATAAAAATTGAGATCTCGACATTTGCACTTACATCAACATTTTAAACCACTATTTATACCATAAAATTTTGATAATATCAAATTTTGAACAAATTCACATTTAATTGATACACAAACTAACCATTCAATATCACTTTATCAACAGACTTATTATAATAGTTAAAATTTTAGCTCTAATATCATTTTTCATTAAAATATTATCAATATTATCGTACCTATACCGTATTGTCTTATACTTCATTAAAAACATAAGAGAATACTTTTTTAACGAAATTTCATATGAAAATTTATTAGAGAATAAAAATTACAACACTTTTCAAGTTTGAAGTTACGGATAAAATACTTATCTAAATTAGAGTGCACTGGAGTGAAACTGAAAGTTAGAAATAGAAATTGAAACATCATGAAAAATTTGGGAGTAAAAGTTGATTTTATCTCCTAAGATATATTAGTTTCATCAAAATATATATACAAGAACGTCGTTTTCTCACTTTGACATAAATGTCGACGAAAAATATCGAGAGAGCGAATATATTTTGGAATAAATTATAAAAGCAAAAAAAAATCAAATAAATATTTAAATTAATAATAAATATTTCACCGTTCTTAAATAAATTTAAATATTTATTATTTATATTATATTCATATTAGTGGCACTTTATTATTATTTTCAATGTCAAATTGATTTGTTTATCGATTCACTTCGTATATCAATATCGGTGAAAGAGGAAAAATAGTTAGAAGATGAAATCTATATCCCTAATCAAATTCGGTCCTCTATTTATGAGAAAATAAAAAAAAATATTTCAGATCTAAAATTAAGTTTAGATAAGTAAGAATCAAATAGTTTTAAATTACATTAGATTTGTAACTATCAAAGATTATAAGATCAGTAACCATGAAAAACATTTTTTTGGATCAATAAAGTTAAGAATGATTATAAAATTAAAGAAAAAAAATCATTCCAATGACTAATCATTCAGAACCATACCTAAAACATTGATGCGTTACTCAATTTATAAACTTGGATGAGGTGTGGCATGATGATATGGTAGCTAGTTGAAAAGGGCGATAGATTATTATTATTATTAATGAATGAGCATAGACCAACAACAATTATACTTTATATAGCTCTGTTTTTTACTTGTAAAAAGATCTAACCATTTTTTTTCCAGATCTATTTCATTTATTCCTAATTGCATGAAAGGTGTTATTTAATATTTAATTAAATTTTTTTTTAATTTTTGAATTTTTTTAAAAAAACATTCATCAACATCACCATTTTATCAATATTTTTATTGATATTTCGTAGAATTGAGACTTCGCTATTTTTGTTGACATCAACATTTTTAAAGCTTAATGGTATAATCTATCCATTTCTTCTAAATGAATTAGATAAAAGAAAAATTATAAGATGACTTCAACTCAATCAACTTTTATGTAATGAAGTATTGTTATATCAAAATTTTGTCAAGGTATAATCACATAGAGAGAGAGTTGGGAGGTGAATTCTTCGGTGGATCGGTTTCATTGAGATCTGTTGTCGAGTGCGATTGTGTTGTGGTTCTAATCGGGTTTGGATCTGGGACGATGGTGCATAAATGGTTGCCTTTAAGACTAAAGGAGAAGAATGGAGCTCGTGTGGCACGACAATACTTTCATCTTCTTAAACCTTAGGTTGAATCGGGATTGGTTGCTCGTTCGGAGGTGAAGGAGTTTGGGGGTGTCTGATGGTCGTTCTGAGGAGGGTAGGTTCTGGTGAAAAGAGTGTTGCCGGAGTTGGGCTAGGGAGTTTGACGGTCGGTGATCCGGCGACGCTCGAAGAAATGAAGACACCTCTGTTCTCTAACCTAGAACCAGAATCAAACCGGGTTAGGGAGAATCAAGGTTTGGGTGAACTAGATGGGTTGGGTATTGGGTCAGGTGGTAGGCAGGGGAGTTTGGGCTCTAGTGAGCTGGGGCCCAGGTTATGAGGGGTGTGTCTAGGTTGGGCCTTGAGAGAGTGGGGGTGAGTGTAGCTAAGGTGTTGGGGTTTGCGAGATGGGGGTGGGCCTGATGGGAGTGGGCTAAGTGGGCTGGAAAATGGGGAGTAGGGGAAAAGGACGAGTGGCTTAGGTGGTATGGCTGTCTCTTATACACATCTAGATGTGTATAAGAGACAGAAGCTGGACCATGAGGAGGTAAATCGAGCTGGGCTTGTGGGGAGTGTTGAACGTCCGTTTCTACGGACGAGAGTGGGGTGCCAGTTCAAGCCAACACCAGTTCAGCTGGGGGTGTGGTTCAAAATAGATCAGATAGGTTCAATAGGGGAGCAGTTTGGTTCTGTTGGATCTAGTTCCAGTTTGAAAGGGAGAAATTCATGTGCGATCCTTTTTGGGTGCAATTTGAGGGAAAATTTAGAGTTTACCCCTCCTTCTCTGTTGGTTGAAAATGATATAGTGATTGTTGAGCCTTGTGAGGAGGTTCTTGATGTGGGTGTTTGTTTATGGGAGAAATCTTTGGTGAGTCAATTTGTGGATGCAGAACTCACATATTCTGTTATTTGTTGCCTTATTCAGAGAATTTGGGGACGCGTAGAGATGTCAACTATTACCTTGTTAGAGAACGAATTGATTATCTTTAAAGTTCAAAGGCAGAGTCATGGGACTGGATGCTGGAGAATGGTCCGTGGCACTTGGGTGGCAAGCCCATCTTATTACGACAATGATCACTAGGTATTGTTCCTGAAACCTTTGTTTTTTATTCTGTTCCTATCTAGGCTAAACTGAAGCATGTTCCCTTAGAGTTGTGGACGGATAGAGGTTTAGCAGTGTTGGTTAGTACCGTGGGTAAGCCTGTTTCTTTTGATGTTGCAACTCGAAAGCGACGTTGGTTATCGTATGCGAGAGTTTGTGTTTAGGTAGATGGTGATTCGTTATTGCCCCTTTCAGTCACTGTTAGAATGCGGGGTCAGGAGTTTATTATTCCAATAGTGTATGAGTGGAAGCCTCGTAAGTAGGCTTGCTGTGGCTTTTTTAGGCATACTGGGGCTATGTGTGAGAAACAGGGTGTGGCAAAGAGTCAAGATTTGAGTATTGTGGCGGTTAATGAGGGGTGTTTGGGGGAGAATGGTGGCCTTGAGAGTGTAAGGAAGGGTCTGTTGGGATTGGTATCCTAATTCTCCCGGAGTCTCGTAGTTTGTAAACTTCGTCCACATTGTTATGAATAAAATAAGAGTTATTTTATTTTGCATTTACTCATATCCAATAAACAAAGATCTGTGGTTATTGTATGTAAACTTAAGCATGTATATGAGATATACAAGTAGATCATGCCGTAAGTGATAATCTAAAAAGGTCTGTAGTATACGGATTAAGGAGGGATACCTTATCCTGGTGACACTGCGGATATGACCCACTTTATAGAGGTTTACAAGTGTTGTGAACTACTGCAGATGGTTGATCTTGACTATTCATGTGGAGACATGCGAGCGGGGGTGTCCTATACAAAGATTTTGTATAAGACCGGACCACGAGATGAATAGTCTCTTTATTTATAATAATATTAATTATTTGATAATTATCTCTTTTTCTCTAATAACCAATTGAGTGGGAGGTTATTGGTAGTTTTATGGTAACTGTGAGATAAAAGAAAAAATGTTTTCCTAAAATTAGAGGTTGCTAAATTTAGAAAGAAACTTGTTTCACTAAGCAATAACTCATAGAGAGACTAAATGATCGTGGGGTTTAACTATATGATAGTTCACTCAGCTGGTTGTAGCTAAACGATCGTGTGGCATTGTCTATATGATAGGCTGCCATCTTCTACACGATTGAGCATTTCGTCTATATGATAGATACTTTTTATCTCCCACTTGCTCATTCATCTACACGATTGTTGTTCTTCCAGTCTCTTCCTCTAACTGAGATCATACAGAGCCCACAACTTCTGGATTCTCACACCAAGAATACCAAGGTAACAATTGTGGTGGTCTTCTCACTCAACTCGATTGATTTCGAGGTTCTGGAGGCCGTTCGTTGGGTTCGTGATTGTTGTGTTCGTGCTGGTGATCGTGTTGCACCGGTTACTGCGTTCGATCGAGGGTTGTGTTGCTGTGGACGTTGGTATATTGATTGAGGGAGTTTGAAGAATGAGTTTCAAAGATACGCATACTTTATCCCTTGACACTCTTAGTAAACATGTTGTAATTTCTTATTGTTGCATGACCTGTTAGTTTCCGTTTTGTACTGCAATTGTGTATGTTCAATTTTGAATGGAATTTGGAACGATCATTTCGCTGCTCATGGAAATACTCATGTCTGATTTCTTTTAGGGTCAGGAGTTGAGTATTGGTGAGAGGGGAGTTAGCCCAGTGGTTGAGAATTAAAGTGTAGGATGTGATGACGAGTTTACTATGGTTAGCCGTCGTCGGCATGATAGAGGAGGTATAGGACATAGGGGCGACAATGGGTCATTGAGATCGGCGCCTTTGAGAAGTAGAGTATTTATGGCTCCCCTGGGATTACAGGGTTTGTTAAGCATGTTGATGATCGTAATTAATTTGACGTACTGAGAGATGAGGGGGGAGATTCGTTGGCACTGACATTAGTGTAGTTTGATCCTGATCCGTTGTCTATTTTGGATGGGATGTTTGAGAGTTTAAGGAAAAGCCCAATGGGAGGTGGTAGGTGTGATTTCTTGCAAGTTTCATGATCTGGTATTCCTGGAATGTTAAGGGCTTGAATGACCCTGTCAAGTGTAGGGTGGTGGCGGATTTTCTGTCTTTGTCCTTTGTTACTTTATGTTATTTGCTTGATACAAGGGTTCGTCGCGAGAACTTTGGTATGGTGGTGGGTAGGTTTGGTGATACCTGGAGTTATGTGAGTAGCTATAGTGTGAAGGGAGTTGTGAGTATCTGGATGATATGGCGGAAAAGTGTCTATGATTTTATTCTGGATATCAGTGGAGATTAGTTCATTTCTGGAACAATTGTGGATATTGAATCTAGTGCTAGGGTATATATTGGTGCTGTGTATGCCTCTAATCAAGTGAGTGATAAACGAAACTTGTGGACCCAGTTGATTGATGTGTGTGCCTTGTTACAGCTTCCTAGAGTTGTTACGGGTGATTTTAATGCTATTCGTAGTAGTTCGGAGGATCTTAGTGGTTGCCCTAGCTTGAAGGAAATTGGGGAGTTTGATGGGGCGTTGTTGGAGGCATATCTGGTTGAGATGGGTGTGATAGGTAACTGGTTTACTTGGATTAGTAAAGTTCAGGAGAATGGTATCTTGCGCCAGTTGGATCGCTGTTTGACTAATAAGGCGTGGAGGGTGGCTTTTCTATATTGGAGGTTAGGGTTGGGCAGTGGAGAATTTCTGATCATAACCCTCTTCTGGTTTCTACAGAGGAGACGAGGAGTAAACTACCTCTTATGTTTCACTATTTTACTCATTGAGCGGAGGAAGATGGTTTTATTGATACTATCAGGTCAGTGTGGAGAAGATCTGAGGATGTGTCCCCTATGGTTAGCTTTGTGCGAAATTTGAAGGTAGTGAAACAGGTTTTACGTTCCTCGTTTGGTAGGCGTATCTCTGTGTTATCTGATGAGGTGCAGGTTACTAGGCAGGTTATGGAGTCTACTCAGGCCGAGTTGGAGAGGGATCCTTTCTTAGAGTCGGTGTGTGTGGAGATGGCTCAGGCCACTGAGGTGTTCTGGTCAGTGGCTAGATTAGAGGAGGCATCGCTCCAGCAGAAGGATAGGGTGAGGTGGCTGGAGTTAGGTGATATGAATACGACGTTTTTTTATCGCCGTGTTCACTATCGCCGTAGTTGCAGTGGTTTATTCTCAATTGTGGATGCTAGGGGGACTCGCTAGACGGTTGAGGCAGGGGGAACCGTTGTCTCCATTTTTGTTTGTGATGGTGATGGAGGTCTTGTCTAGGTGGTTGAATAAGCCTCTTGTGTGGTTTAGGTTCCATGATCGGTGTGAGCATATGAGCCTGACTCAATTGGCTTTTGTAGATGATTTAATGATTTTCTGTGCAGTTAAGAGGGGTTCTTTGGAGTTTGTGAGGTAGGTTCTGGCAGATTTTGTAAAGCTATCTGGGTTAGTTGCGAATGTTGGGAAGAGTACCATGTTTGTTGTGGGTATGGAGTCTGGTGAGGCGGAGGAGCTTGCTGCTTTTATGGGATTCTCTCTTGGTTCGTTGCTTGTTAGGTATTTAGGGTTACCTTTATTGGCTGTACACATCTAGATGTGTATAAGAGACAGGTCTGGGGAGGCGGAGGAGCTTGCTGCGTTTATGGGTTTCTCTCTTGGTTCGCTGCCTGTTAGGTATCTGGATTTACCTTTATTGGCAGGTCGGTTGAGGGCTGTGGATTGTGCGCCTTTGATTCAGAGGATTACAGCTCGTATTAGAAGCTAGGTGCTCGGTCCCTCTCTTTTGCTAGGAGGTTGCAACTTGTCAGGTCTGTCTTACAGTCCTTTCAGGTGTTTTGGTATAGCATCTTCATGTTGCCTACGTGTGTAACTCATGAGGTTGATCATCTGTTGCTTAGTTTTTTATGGAAGGGCGGTGTGGAGAGTCGGGGTGGTGTACAAGTGGCGTGGAATGAGGTGTGCTTGCCAAAGGGTGAGAGGGGGAGGTTGGGTGTGAAATATGTGGCTTTATGGAATTAGGCTACTATTATGAAGCTGCTCTAGCTTCTTTTAATTAAATCGGGCTCATTATGAGTGGCGTGGGTGGAGGCGTATATTTTGCGTGGGCGGTCTTTGTGGGCTATTCGGTGTGAGGTTGTGTGGTCTTAGTGCTTGAGGGCTATCTTGCGTTGTAGGGATAGATTCAAGCATCTGGTTCGTTTGATGGTTGACGATGGAAGTTCATGTTTTCTTTGTTTGGTAGGATCCTTGATTGTCGGGGAGTGTGATTGTGGATTCATATGGGTTTACGGTGGTCTATGATACAGAAAGTAGTATGGAGGCATGGTTGTCGGAGTTTATAGATGGTGAAGGAGATTGGAGGTGGCCTACAGTGTCATGGGAGTTGCTTGAGATCTGGGGTCTTATTCAGACAGTAGGGCCTAGGGTTAGAGGGGAGGATTATTGGGTTTGGGTGCGGGGTGCTAGTGGTCGGTTTTCTATCGCTAGTGCGTGGGAGAGTTTGTGCCCATCGTCCTAGGGTGTCTTGGGCAGGTCTTTTGTGGTCTAGGGTTGGTATTCTGTGTCACTCCTTCTGTGTGTGGTTAGCTGTGAGGGACATGTTGGGTACGCGGGATTGGTTGAGGAGTTGGGGTATGTTGTCAGAGGGGAAGAAGGAGAGAGGGGGTCTTATGTGTAGGGGAGGTGTGTAGTCGCAGGATCATCTATTTTTTGAGTGCGGGTTTGGGAGAGAAGTGTGACCAGGTGTATTACGTCAGTTGGGTTTGATTCATCGAGTGGAAGGTTGGGATGTCGAGTTGAGTTGGTTGTGTCGAGTGGGGTCGAGTAAGAGGATGCGTAGTAAGTTGTTCCGTGTCTTCTGGTGTGCTTCCATCTACTACATTTGGCAGAAGCGTAATTGGTGGCTTCATGAGGGTAGATCGAGGACAGTGTCTGCTCTGTTTCACCTTGTGGTCTCTACCGTTCGTGCTCGTATTGCTTCCTGGTTGGTTAATCTTCTTAGCCTTATCTAGTACGTTTACAGATGTTTTTCCTCTTTTTGTACTTGCTGATGTTCTTTGTTTTTCTGTTGGCCCCAGGTTGTAGGGTTTTGTTTCCTTTTCTTTGTTTTTCTCCCAGGTGGATGGTATTGTTTGTATTTGTTTTGGCTTTGTTTCGGTCGAGTCCTGTCTTTTCTTGTACTTTGTTGCTTTGATGCCTTGATCCCGGGCTTTGGGATCCCCCTTATTGTTGTATAATAATATCACCTATTCTAATTTTTTTTTTCAAGGTAGATTAATAATCGAGCTTAAAGGTGACAATTCAAGTTTGTCTATAAGAGTAGTTGAAAAATATATTTCGAATACATTTTGAAGTGTTTAATTTAAAAGATAAGTCATTTTGAAGTAAATTGGAGTATTTGACAACCACTCAAAATAGCTTTTCAAATGTATTTTAAGCCCTTTTTATCAAAAGTGTCTAAATAAAAATGAGTTTTTTGAAAAACACTTTTTTCTCAAGTCAATCCAAATGGATCCGAAATCTAATAATTTACTATACTCGAAGTATACAAACAAATTTAATTAGGCTAAAGATCAATTTTAGTCCCTAAATTTTCATAGAAGTACAATTTAGTCCCTAAACTTTGGTGTGTAACTGTTTAGTCCATGTATTTTCAAATTTGTAACAATTTAGTCCCTGAACTTTACCATACAACAATTTAGTTCTTATCCTTTCAGTTTTGTAATGATTTAGTCCTTATGGTAGAAATTAGTGTTAAAATTTGATGAGATTTATTACATAACTAAATCGACAAACTAATAAGAGATTCAATATTTTTATAAATACAAAATCTTCCTAATAAAATAATAAAAATTGACATCTAATTTTAGTGATTTTTTTTTTACGTGAAGACCAAATTGTTATAGATTTGAAAGTATAAGAACTAAATTGTTATATCTTAAAGTTCAATGACTAAATTGTTAGACAATTGAAAAAGTACATAGACTAATCGTTTTAAAATCAAAGTTTAGAGATTAAATTGTTACTTTGTGAAAGTTTAGAAAAAAAAATATTGTTTAACCAATTTAATTGCAAGGTTAATTTCTTAATTCCAGTAAAAAAAAAAAAAAAAAGTAATCCAACAAACAAAGGAAGATCAAAATGTAATTAGGTGCTTTAATTAGGGTAAAAATGAACCATGTTTCCCAAGATTTTGACCTAAAGTTGGCTAATGGGGTGCTTTGCTTTTATACTTTTTCTACTAGACTATCTATCTATATATATATTAGGGAATAATTAAAAGTTCATTAAGCATATTAATGAATCACTTTAAACTTTTGACAATTGGTGCACTCCACTTAGAGCATTCTTCTGAAATCCACAAAGGAAATAAAAAGAAGAAAAAAGTTATCATCCAATATATTTAATTATCAAATTATTCTATGATTTCAGTTGGTCTCCCTCCTTAGTTGCTATGGCCCACCCCTGATACTTTCTTCCAACCACATACTCAAATCATATGACAATTAAAACATTACACATTACCATATATATTTTTATTTGTACTATGATGGATTTTGAAAATTTCATATCAAGGCTTAACTTCTCAAGTAATTTATTGTTTTGACCTCTTAGACTAATAAAAAAAATTAATTGACAAGGTTAAAAACATTATTGGTCTATGAACTTTAATTTTATAGTGATAAAGTTTAATTTTAAATTTGTAATGATTTTGGTGTTGTTTAGTAACTATTTGACATTTTGTTTTTGTTTTTGAAAATTAAACTTATAAATACTTTTTCTAGCTCTAAATTTCTTGATTTGTTATCTATTTTTTACTTTTTTTTAAAAAAAATAAAAAATTATAAAAACTAAAAAAAAAAATTAGGCTTTGTTTCAATTCCACCTCTAAATTTCTTGTTTCGTGCTTCACTTTCTGTCAATATTTTTAAAAATCAAGTCAAAATTTGAAAACTAATAAAAGAGTAGTTTTTAAAACTTGTTTTTGTTTTTAAAATTTGACTAAGATATGAGTAAGATGCAAATAATTGTAAGGAATTGATAGTAAATAGATTTAAATTTTCAAAAACCAAAAACAAAAAATAAAATAGTTATCGAACAACGGTTGTAGTTTTTAATAAGGGTGTACTAGGTTGGATTGAGTTATGTAGGGTTTTTTTGGGTCGACTTGATCTGATTGGCTACCAGAAAGATCCAAATAGAATCTCAAACCTTTAAAATTCAGGTCGGGTAGCTTGGGTTGGGTTATGTCGGGTTATTATTTTTTTCTTATTAATTTTGAATACTAAAATTTATCTAAAATACATGACTATTTACAAATCTCATAAACCTCTACATATCAAATATCATGATATCTATTACAAACTTTAAATAAAAACAAACATTATAACAATCCTAAAAGAAAAAAGATTATTCCACCCGACACCCAACTCAACCAAAAAAAAAAAAAAAAAAAAAACTCATCCCAACTCAAGAACAAAACTAACCCAACCCAACTCAAGAACAAAACTAACCCAACCCAACCTTTACGATATGGGTTGAGTAGCCCGAATTGTTCGAGTTGCAGGTCATTGGTTACCTCTAGGTTTTTTAAAACTTGTTTCTCTTTTGGAATTTTGTTAAAAAATTCAATTTTTATACTTAAATATGTAAACCATTGTAAAAAATTGAGACGAAATGCTAAATTTTTAAAAACTAAAAACTAAAAAACGAAATGGTTTCCAAATGAGTTTTAGTCATTAAATTTTAGCATTGTAATAATTTTAATCTTATAATCTTGAAAATATTTTAGCATTATAACAATTTTAAGTGTAAATATTTATTACATAACATCTACGTTTTTATACTTTATAAATAAATTTAGTTCCTTCATCAGTGTATATGTATAAGAAATTTCATCATATATTTCATAATATGAATTAAATTCTTACTCATTAAAATTCATAGATTAAATTGCTACGAATATAATGTGAAACTAAATTGTTACAAGTTTGAGTTCGAAAACTAATTATTACTTTTCTAAAATTTCGAAGACTAGAAACATTTTTTAATAGTCGAATCAAAGATAATATAATTTAGACTAACATTATTTCATTGGAGCACGTCTATGTTTCTCAATTTTTCTTCGAGTTTTCTTTTTTAGTACAATAATGGTAAAAGTGGATACGTTGAACCTACGACTTTAAAAAGAGTACATACTAGTCATCGTCAAACTAAATTTACTTCTTGAGTTTTTTTTTTTCTTTTCCTTTTTTTTTTAAAGAAAATTTTGAAACATACGAATATGAAATGCACATCTAAAGATCGTGGATAAGAATATGGTTTATAATAATAATAATAATATCAAAGTAGGGCTAGGGCAAAGTAATTTAATGGATTCAGAACTAAGGCTATTGGTATTTAAATATATAATTTTTTTAGCTGCTTCTTCTTAGGAACCAACCAAGTTACTAGAATATGGGTAGCTGCAGCTATATGCTTTACAGATCATAGTTTAATCTCATAAAATTATGATAGTTTGTGACTCAAGGCTTAATAAAATAATAATAATAATTAAAGAGATCAAAATGTTCCAACTTCTAATGGCAACTATTTTTTGGCTACCAAAACATATTTCATGAGACTATATTATAAATTCATTTGGATCGAACTTTTCTTTTCTTTTCTTTTCTTTTCTTTTTTTTTTTTGTTCTAAGCCTATATTAGATTATTCTTAGATATATATATTTTTTTAAAAAAACTTTTTCAGTTCAACAATCAACAGAATGAAGATTTGAACATTATTGACCTTTTGGTTGAGATTATAATATTTTTAATTGACTGAATTATACTTGTAGTTTCGATTAACTATTTAGATCTAAAAGCTTAAACAAATAAAAGAAGAAAAAATTATTTTAAAAAATAAATTAAGGAAAATTATTAATTTTTTAATAGTATAAACTTCCTCATATGTAAGGATAATGTGTGTACTTCTAAGAAAAATAGAGGAAACTGGTTGGTGTGGTATTATCAATCTATTTGGTGCGCGAGCGTAATATATATGTCTATAGTACTTTGCTGCGTCCTTTCGAGATGTGACTAATCTGGTTGTTCTACCTAAGATTACTAATTATTGTTCTACATGAAAGTCTTTGTTTGTGGCTCTTTTTTTAAGTATTTTATTTGTACTACGACTTTAGGCCATGAGATCACTCTCTTTTTAGAAAAAAGAAAAGAAAAGAAAAGAACACAAATTCGTTACAATATTTCTCATTAAGTTTTTATGCTTTCATTAAACTTTAATTTAATTAGAATATTATTATGTAATTACATGCTACTATTAATTTTTGTTAATAATATACCTTAAACATTAGTTTGTTACAATTTTATGCAACTTAAAATTTATAACCATTTAAATCCTACCATGTTAAAAAATTTAATGAAGCCTTTTTGTTTGTAAACTATAAGACATAAATAGTTGCATAATAAAATTGACACTTCACTTTAATGGAACTTTATATGATAGAGATTAAATTGTTATGAATTTTGAACTATAATTTAACTGGTTAGGTATTAACATTCAAAAGACATGTGTATAGATCAATACATTGCTTAAATATGCATATATAAACTATAAAGAATAGATTATTACCTAAGAAAAAGTAGCACTTCACGTGATGCGACTTCTCACGGCAAGGATTCTATTGTTACATACTAAAATTTAAAAAGGATGCTTAACTCTTAGAATATTAAAATTCAAGTTTTGTTTAGGGGCTAAATATTTACATATTGAGATTTAAATACTAAATGCACATCTTTTAAAGTGGTTTTGGAATGGTTAAGATCACTTTTGTCATGTTAAAAATCTCTTTGAAGCATGCCTTTAATCACTAAAAAATAAATTAATATTTAATTTTACACTCTTAAATACAATTTTTATATCTTCAAAATTGGTTTTGAATAAAAAATTAAATGATTTTAATAATTTCAAAATCATTTCCAAACATATCATAATATATAGATGAAGTGCTTTATAACCTAATAAAATTGTAATTGTGGACCCAAAGGCTTAGATCCACCAAGTAGATTATCATACAAAAATGAGGAGGAAATCTGTCACACCCTTTCCCAGATTACCCTTTTAATTCGTGAAGAGATGTGAAGACAACAGTTGCTAACCCTCCTATGACGACTATGCCAACATACTCATGTGAACCTCCGTCGTCCTTCATACATGTTAAACCTGATGAGCAGTTTATAATTTCCTAGAACTTAACACATAATCTCAGCAACAACTCTAAGCACACAAGTTATTACTAATCAGAATATCAACTTTAACATACTCAGCAGTTTCAGAAAAAAAACCAAAGTTGTTTATAACATCTGTTCAACACAAACTCTACCCTGTTCCCATGCCATGAACATAAAAACTAGATTAACAAAACATGATGAGCCACCTAAGCTTCAAACTTTCAGAGGGGCTGAGAAGTGACTGACTGACAGAACTGCTAGACCTCGGGACGTTGACTGCTACCTGGGGAGGAAAACATTAAAAAGAGTGAGCTGGACAGCCCAGTGAGTGATTTCATTTAAGAAAACATGCTTCCATAACTCATAGTATAAAAAACTTAATAATACAACATTCTCATTAACATATTAGGATTCATAAATAACAGTTAAGAAATTAAAAAAAAAACATAACATGAAAACCCTGGTTTAAAACTCATCAACATATCCTGTAAAATTCCTCTACTCCTTTGCCTGAACATGCGGGAGAGCCCTTTTGCTCAATCCCTGCTAACCTTAGTTGAGAGGGAGCCCTTTTGCTCAATCTCATTAACATCGATAACATAAGTCTTACATACATGTAGAACTGAATAGGATCCTGCTTATCTTACCATACCTTCGGTAGCAATCATCATGTAACTGGGTACCTTACCATACCTTCGGTACCAAAGCTTAGGAGTAGGTTTTTTTTATCATCACACATGTTAACATCATTAAATAACATGCTTTCAAACTTACAGAAACCAATGGATAACTCATTTAAATGCTAAGTCATGGCATGAAAACTCAAGTAAAATATATGGAGATTTCATATGAAAACTGTCTTTAGAAACATCAATCATGAGTTACACTCAATTTCCCTTACTAAAAGCATGCACTGAACATTAAAGTACAAGTAACTATGCGTTGAACATTCATAAGTAAAACACTTAGCAAATATTTTGAAAACTAGTCATTCATTATCTTAAACTACTTATCCAAAGGGTCTGTAAGCCTCTCCTATTTGCATTTGCCCTAAAATAAGAAAAGACCCCTTAGTCAGTATAACTAGCTCCCTTTTGAGCTTAGTGCATAAACTTAATTTCATCGCATACTAGTAATTCGTTGTATCACAACTAGGTTCAACACATCACAATCCATCTTCACCACATCAGCTATCGTTAACTATCTTACCTTATAACTTGACAGGAAATTTAGATATCTTTCTTCAGGGTGCTCAGGTAAGCACTAAAACTCCTTATTAGCCTGTGCGATGAACGTCTACTAGGCGATATACTCAAAGCGCTTTATTTGTTAACTCTTTGTATACGCATTAACACATATCATCAATTGGTCAATTGCTTGTTTGTTATTCGTACGCAGTTGCCTGCTTATTCATCCATAACATCATTTCAAATTTCAATTTTCTAGATTTCATAATTTTAAATCTAACATTCATTTAACTAAACTCCTTTCTACGAATTCGCTTATAAACATCTTAACTTTCACTTACTTTAGAATTTGAGCATTCTTCCCTTTGAGTTGATTGGAAACCTCCAATTTTCCTTTAAGCTTGATGAGAATTCTTCACACTTTCTAAGTCTTCAGATGACAAGAATACTCTTTCCTTTAGGTGTAAGAAAATTTTAGCAAACCATTTTTCTTGTTCATCATGTTAATTTATACTTAGGCTTGTATGAACATTCTAGCCTAATTAAACGCCACTTGACATATTTATCTTCCAATTGACGTCTCTAAGATTGCCACCTAGCTTGCTTACAAGTTAATTAAGCTGAACTCCTCAGCTTAATTTCATCGCATGACATTGTGGTCATTTAAGCCTTTTTCTGTCAACGCATACTTCTACTCGTTATCTTATCCTCTGAGCAAAACTTTGAATGCATGATCCTTTGTTGCCTCGTTTGTCACCTCAGCCTCAATATTAATAGACGAGGTTGGTTTCATACTTCCCTCATACCGTGTTGTTGTACTTAGCTATAACATCCCATTCTTGGACCTCTGGCTGCATGACGCCTCATAGCTCCAACGCATGGAGTCCTCTACTTTTTCTAAGTTTTTAACTTCTTTCCACCTCACCTGAGTGCTCAACATTCCACACTTAGAAGATTTTCCTTCTCTTAAATATTACCAATGCATCATTCATTAAACTTACTTAACTTACTTTTGCATTAATGTTAATACACATTTTTAACAAATAATTAAAAGAATTTAAAATTAATTAACTAGTAAAACAAGTTTCAGGAGTTTATAAAATCATAGTACAAAAATGATTCAAACTCAAGACTTGTTGGTTATGAACTTAAATCACCAATACCAAAATTTATGGCTTGAATGGACTTAAAAAAATATTTTTTAATTTTTTTTTATTTAAATTCTTTTGATAAAAACTATTTAAAATAAACCTCAAAATGTTTCGAAATTTATTTTAAGTTCTTTATTAAAAAAAAAAAAGAAAATCACTACACCAATTTAATGTAGGTGGAGAGAAAATGCAACACCAAATTGAATAGGTAGGTCTCCAATTAATTTGCAAAATGGTCCCCCAAACCAACTACAAAATGTACCATATAGGAGTATGACAAATCACTTTAAACCTTTCCCACTATAATTTGGAGTGTAGCATATGGCAACAAAACAATCCTACATTGCTTTATTGAATTTAATTCACTCACAAAGTTCCATTTTATCTTTTTGGGGGCACTCTAACATCTGAATTATTTGTTTCCTTCAAATAATAATAATAATAATAATAATAATATCAAAACAAAAACAATTTTCATTGAAATTGTACCCTAGTTTCAAAATTGGGATAATCAAAATGGGCTCACACAACTTTTATCTCCTGTGGAAATATTAGAAAATTGGTGGGATGAAAGTTTAAAATATAATATATTATGGAAATGTTGATAAAAATATCAATAAATATTTTTATAATAAATTATAAAAAGAGTTTTACAATATTTGAATTAGTAAATAGATATTCTATGTTTTTAAAAATAAGTTAATTAGTTGTTTATTAATTATATTATACGGTTGTTTTCAAATAAAGGAAAACAAACCAATTTATTTATAAATATAACAAAATATCACTATCTATCAATAACAGACTACAATAGATATCGATTGATTGATAAACATTTTTTTTTTTTTTTTTTTGCTATACTTGAAAATATTTTTAATAATTTTATCATTTAAAATAATAACTCTATATTATATTTCATATTTTATTACTATTTTTTTGGTTTTTCATGGACATTGTATGAATAAAAATTTTTGATGGACGAACTCATAAAATTATAGAAAGATCGATGGAAAGCTGCACGTGGATGGACATTTAACGGTGGTATTATTTTTTAAAATAATTTTTTAAAAAAGAAAATGAAATTAAGAAGGAACAAGTTTGTGACGTCAGAGTTGTCTCACATTCCCGTCATCATCATTGAAGTTCCAAAAACTTTGTTTTCTAGGAAGAAAATGGAACCCTTTTTTTGCAATAATTTAAGCCTTTGAGGTTTACAAGTCAATATCAAACCAAAATGACAAAACAATAAGTTAAAGCTTCTTTATTAATTGCCTCCAATTCCATTGCCTTGCCTTCTAGAATTTACCCTCATAAATTCCTTTCAACTTTTACTAAGGAATAGAAATAGTTTTTTTTTAATAGAACAACTAGAGGTTAGATATTCAAACCATATACTTCTTGACTATTAGCATATCTTGATGTCAATTGAGATATACTGACTTTGATAATAAAAAATAATTATAATAACATATATTAGATACGTAATTAAAAATTCAAAAAAATTTTTAAAGGTTAAATAGACAACTTTAAAAGTTGAAGAACACAAGATTAAGAATTTCTAAACTAAAATTGTAAATTAACATATGTGATGAGAGAGCAATGTGTGGAATTACATGAGAATATTTATGACCATACTATGACATTTAATATTTTTATATTAATTGTTTTCACGTAGGTATCTGATAATACAAAACATACTTAGATACATCTGAATTGTATTCATCTTTGTGCAGTCTATGAAATTGACAATTGCAATTTGACGTGTGTCAAACTCTTTTTTTAAAATAAAAATCAAGTGATTGAAGTAGGATGTACAAAGATGGAATGCAACTAGGATGCATCCAAATATTGTTATGTATTGGATGTTGATAAATTTGCCAAGAATTGTTATTAATTCTTCAATTTGTAAAATATAGTTTTATTCCATGGCAATTAGGAAGTTAAGGGCATGTTTTGATTGACTTTCTAAGTGTTTAAAATAGTCTTTTTAAGTAAAAAAATGAATTTTTTTTAAGCTCTTAAAAAGTCAATTATACCTTTTGATTTACACTCTGCTTCAGATTTTTTTTTCAATAAACATCGTGTGAAACTTATAAATTATATCAATTAAACTTTTAAATTTTCATAACACTACAAGAAATTTGAGTTTGATGTCGGCTGGAAAAACTAAAAACGGATGTACAATGTCAGTTTCTTAAAAAGAAAGCGGATCTTTAATGTCGGTTTTAAACTGATATTGTAGGTAGATCTATAATGTCGGTTTAAAATCGACATTAAAGATTTGAATTTTTTAATCTGATTTTTTTTGTTTCCTTCCCTTCTTCATTTTCATTTCCCTCTTAAGTTTTGTTTCTCTCCTTACCTAATTATTAACTAAAAAACCCTAACCTCCATATTTGATTAGCTCTCCCTCTCTTCTCTATTTCTTTCCCTCTCTCTTTCACGATAGCAGCCCCCTCCCCCAATCTTCTTCATCTGGCCAATAGACTAGCTACAGACCACGGCGATGCTTTCCTCCCCCTTCTCATCCCGATCAATCACAGTCTTCACAATGTTTTCGTTTATGGAAGCCTCTTAGTCGTTGACATTGTTCGTGTTCTTCTGAAGTGCATTCCTCAATTGATGCGACTTGATTGAATTTGGGGTATGTATCTCTCTTTTTTTAAGATTCTAACGATGAATATGAGCTGTTGCATCTACTTTTTTTTCCTTTGTGATTTCTGCTGATTAGAATCCCTAACTCGAGATTTCCCTCTATTCAAAGAAGATGAGCCAGATTAGAGGTAGTTAGTTTAGTTCATTTCATTTGAAATTGGTTCAAAAGTCTCTAGACATTTGCATTCATCGATTCTATACTGAAGATTCCATTGGGAAGTTGTGAAAATTTTGTTGGGATTGGTGTCCTAATTCTTCTGGTGTCTCGTAGTTTGTAAACAGTTTGTACACATTGTTATTAATAAAATAAGTGTTATTTTAATTGCATTTACTCATATCCAAAAAACTAAGATCCGTGGTTATTTCATGTAAACTTAAGCATGTATGTTAGACATACAAGTGAATCATGCCTTAAGTAATAACCTAAATGGTCTGTAGTATAAGGATAAATGAGGGATACCTTATCCTGGTGACACTACGGATACGACCCAATTTGTAGATGTTTACAAGTGTTGTAAACTGCTATAGATGGTTTGATCCTGACCATTCAAGTGGAGACATGCGAGCGAGGGTGTCCTATACAAAGAGTTTGTATAAGACCAGATCACGAGATGATTAGTCTCTTTATATAACGACATTGAAAATTGAGACTTACATCTTACTAAAACAACCATAGGTGACATGACCTTAATCCTGAGTGTTTTGGGAACTCCTGCCTATGAGGGCGGTCCTTTGATTAGTATGAGTGAGAGTGGCCAGATTGCCAACTCAACAAGCCTACCTTTTTGGGGATTTGTCTGATTAGGGAGCTGGGAACTTAGTTACACAAGACGGAATTTACTCCTTCCCTGAAGCAGGGGTAAGTAGATAGATGCTCTTTTAAGGGTTGATTCCGGGTCTTGAACATAGAGGCTACACCCTCTTTTTAGATAAGAGGACCCAATCGTAGTAGGACTATGACTTATTGTTCATTAGAGGAATCAATGGTACTTAAGGAGTTAGATGTAACTACAGGGGTAAAACGATAAATTGGCCCAGGTGTACTTACGAGCGATTTGTGAAGGGTTATCGTACTGTTGATTCATTATATGGATACAGAAATATTTTGTAGTGCGAAAAGTGCAGTTGTCAGTCTTTAGTGGAGTGCCCGACAGTTAATGGATGATGGATCTCATGACTAAAGAGTTTAGTCAGTTATTCACGTACCATTGGAGCTTCAAACTACAGGTCCATAAGGTCCCCTTGGTAACTCAATGGATTCAAGTTGAGAATCAGTTTTTGGGTCAGTTTGAAGTGTTCAAATTGACAAGAAAGAGTTTGATTATATATGATATAATTAAACTGGATTAATTATGTGTGATATAATTGATTTGATGTATGAGATACATTAATTGGAGAAATTATATAAATATAATTTATATCAAGGAGAAAAAAAACTATGGTTTAAATATTACATATGATGTAATATTAAAACTATAGGTTATAAATATAATATGATAAGTTAGTTATTATATTTATTTATAATTAAACAATTATGAGATAATTGTTGAATTGGTTATTCTTTTCTCCATTAATCATACAAGTAGGAGGTTAATTTAAGTTATTTGATAATTGAAGGATAAAAAATGAAAAGTTTTTTCATTTTGTATTGAATCGCTTCATTAAATATTTACTAATTATTTACTCACGAGAGCCTACACGATAGCCCTCACGAGATACTAAACGATAGCGAGATATTTGTTAAATGATCATGTAAGCGAGATTTGCTAAACGATCGTGTAAGCGAGATTCTAAGCGATCCAGTGAGTTTTGCTAAACGATCGTGTAAGCGAGATACTAAGTGATTAGGCGAGAGTCTAAGCGACTGTGTAAACGATTGAGCGAGAGACTACCAAGAGTGTAGTTGGTCATTGGATTCCTCATTCCCTCTACCAAATTCACACAAAGCCCACACCTCCTGGATTTTCACTCTGAGAATACCAAAGGTGCCGAGTGGTAGTGTCGAAGGGTGTTTCTTCGTGGAGAAGTCTGTTCGTGATTGCAAGCGAAAGTGAGATTGTTGACCAGACGATTGGAGTGACAGCGAGAGATCACTGTTCCATTGCTCACGAGAGATCAGTTTGGCTGGACAGAGACAACGAGAGATTTCCAGAAGAAGAGTTCTTCAAGGGTATGTCTCTCTCCTTTTGTATTTGTTTAAGAAAGCATGTTGTAATTTGTTATAAGATGCATAACTATTCTGTATGTTTGTAAATGCTTTGTATTCTTACATAATAGGCTTGAAAAGATCTTGGTTCCACTCATAGAGATCTTAGTTTAGATTTCCTTCAAATTTTAGGCAGGAAAGAGTAGTATAGTTCTCTGTTTTTGTGTTAAATGCGTAATACTGTCGTATTAACCAAGATCTCTTTGGTGCTTTCGTAACTATGTTTTTAAGCTTTTATAAACGATTTTAGTTTGAAACTTGAAGGTCAATGAAAAGCTACACGTTTGTACTAATCATGTCGGCTCCATAGGTACCAATTTATCGCGATTAGTTTGCTGCTGATAGTAAACCGAACCACCCATCATCTAAAAAGATCGGTGCTTACCTTGTAATTCAATCTCAGTTTCAGGTTTTATCACTATGTTTTTCATGCTCTGCCATTAATTTTGAATAATCCTTTGCTTGGTGGTATCCAATGCAAGTAGTAGTGAGTTGATGAGAATTGTGTTTGTGGAATTAGACACTGTGAATTGGTTTATGTATGGAAAGTTTTTTCAAATTTAAAATTGAAATTAATTGATTTTAGAAAAAAATAATAATCAAATTTGTGTGTGAAACGGAGAAACAACCATCCTAGTATAGTTTTTGTAGGTAGTTACATCTGAAGAATCTATATTATGTTGAGACTTCAATTCCTTAAAATCCATTTATTTAAGTACTTTTCAAGATTTTGAATATTTTTTTTTTCACAAATTCCTTTTAAGAATCTTGATGAACTCTATATGTATTTCTATTTTCCCTTGGACATGTACTCGTGAGACATTTCTTTATTTGTAAGTGACAAATTTTTTTGTGCTTTTATGATGACAATTTTTTGTGCTTTTATCTATCGTATGGGTGTGGCAGATAGAGATGTCAAATTTACCTACAGAAATGGGTCCAGAGGGTGGAGATTCCCCGATTAGGCGGGAAATGGGAGAGGGAGTGGAAAAAAAAAATCGTCGTGAGCTAAATGGGGACAGGGACGGGAATGCATTCCTCGTCCCCGCCCCCCGGCCCTGGCTCCACCCCGTTTTCCGTCCCTGCCCTAATTAGCTTTTACATATTTATTTACTATAATTATCTAATATTATGTTATTATTATTATTATATAAATATTACATTTAAATTTCAAATTTGATTATTTATTTGGAAAGATAATGAATATGTTTAAATTGAATATTTAAATTTAGATTATATATATGTGAATAATTTGATTTATATTTATTTTTTTCTACTAGAAAATTAATCAGCTTTTTAGGCTAAAATTTGAGTAATTTATATTTAAATTCAAATTTTCATTCAAAACTAACCATGATAAACAATTTAATGATAAAGTTAATTATTTAATTAAAATTTGCTCACATTAATGATTTAAATTAATTGAAAGAGTAATAGGAAAAAATTCCTTGCAGAGAATCAGATCCCTGCGAATTCCCCATGGGGAATCCCCGTCCGATCCCCTTAGAAAGTTTCATGGAGATGGGGAATGAAATGGGGAACGGGGACGAGAATGGAAAATGGTATTCCCAGTCCAATTTTGTCCCACCCCGTGGACATCTCTAGTGGCAGATAAGATGGGTTAATTCATTATGACTTCAACAGAAAACGAAACTTGGTAACATGACTGCTCTTTTGCATTGCTCAGCCATCTTAGTTTGCTTGCTTAAGACGTTGATCTCTATCAATTGGATATCATGTTAACTAAATTAGTTTGCATACATATTTTGCTTGGTGTATAATTGTACATTATATCAGGAACTAGAATTATTTTCCTTCAAGTCAAGAAATGCTGTTGTTAGAATAAATGGTATGTAACTTTTCATGCGGGGTTACATCTTTTCGCTTCCATAAATTATATTGTTTGATAAATGGTTGCATCCTTTTATAAATAACCAAATTGAAGAAAGGATATGACTATTCGAATGGCCATGAATTAGTCTATAAATATGTCATTTCTTCAATTTGATTTAAGAACAATTTCCATTGCATTTTATTACTTTAAAAGTTCTCTCCATCTTCAAAATTTAAGAAGTTCGGTATATCCACAAAGTTTAGTTATTTGATCATGTGGACGGGGTGCTACATGCATAAGAAATGTGATCTGTTCTATTCTAGGAGGTAATTATTCTCTAAACTCAGGCACTAGAGTGAGTAAATTTGTCTTAAGCAGACAACTTGAATTTGTTGGGCTCAGAACTTTAATGTATATATCATTTGTTTTTGTATATGTAGTGTATATATGCTTTTGACTCATAACAATCTTAAGATAAATTTAGTGCATCTAGATTTTATGTGTGCTAAAATTCATTAATTTTCTTATTTTCATTTGAGTGAAGTTTTAGTGTCCAATTTGTGAATATTTCATGATGTCCATGGGTTCCCTTTTTCTCCTTGAAATTTGGAGCATGAGATTTTGTTGGTTTTAGTGGATTCTGTTATGTATTTAAAAAATTTAACCTCATTCTAAATCTGTATTTTAATTTCATAATTTTTATTATTTGTAATTTTACTTTTCACATCAGAAAATTAATTCGAAGAAGAATTTTGTGAATCTTTTTCCCTATAACATTCACTTTGACAATTTTCTTTCTAGTTATGTGTTTTCGTTGTTTGCCTTCGTTTAGCGAAATAGTGGAATTTTATTTTGATTATATGTATATCCCATTTTGTTTTGTTCAATTTTTTGTTATTATGTTTATATATTTTATTACATAATTTTGATTATGTCTTGTATGTATCTTCAAATTACAATTTTTTTGAATTCAAAAACCAAATATTCTATTTATAATATATATAATCTTATATTTGGTTTCGTTTGCTTATGATGTGTACAATCAATGTGATTTTGTTCATATATTTCTTTGGGTGATGGTTTTTAAGGCACATAATCAATAATAAAAATTATTCTCTTTATTGAATATTTATGAAATTTGTTATTATTTTATTTTTTTCTTTCCTATTTTTTTGGTATTCTATATATATATATATATATGTATGTATGTATATATATATATATATATATATATGTATGTATGTATGTATAATTTCATTTGGTGATTTGCTCCCAAATTGGCAATTGGCATAAACAGTAGTTTTATTTTCTTGATTCTGTTTTACAATCCAGACCCAATAATAATGTTATGTAGGTGTTTGATTTTTTTCTAAACTTGTCTTATAATTTATTTTGTTTTATTTATTTTGAAGATATGACTTCCAATAATCTTAATTATATTCACGCTACTAAGGTTGTCCATGGGATAAGCCTGAAAAATTTGGTTGTGTTGATTTCAAACGTTGGCAACAAAAGATTTTGTTTTATCTCACCACTCTGAATTTAACACAATTTCTCAAAGAGGATGCTCCTATTTTATCGGAGGGAGAATCTAACAAAGAAAGACAACTTACTTTATGATGCATGGAAACATATTGAATACCTATGCAAGAATTATATTTTGAATAGACTGGACAACACACTTTACAATGTGTATAGTAGTGTTGATTGTAAAGAAACAGTGGAATTTACTAGAGAAAAAGTATAAAATAGAAGTTTCCAGTTCGAAGAAATTCATAGTTGGCAAGTTTTTGGATTATAAAATGGTGGATTAAAAAATAGTGATAAGTCAAGTTCAAGAACTCCACGTAATTCTTCATGATTTTACATTTTTTGAGTGAATCATTCAATAATAATTGAAAAATTATCACCCTCATGGAGAGATTTCAAAAGATATCTCCAGCATAAACACAAGGAGTTAAAGTTTGAAGAACTTGTGGTTCATCTTGGAATTGAAGAAAACAATAAAATTGCAAAAAAAAGGTTATCTAGATAGTGTTATAGACCCCAAAGCAAATATTATTAAGAATAGACCACAAAGTAACAAGAAATGAAATTTTCTACTGAGAGTTCAAAATTAAAGGCAACAAAACACAAGAAAGTTCAATGGCAAGTGCTTTAATTGCAATAAAATGGGATATCAATCAAAGGATTGTTTGCAAGCCAAGGAACTTTCAGAAGAGAAATGCCCAAGCCCATACAATTGAGATGGAGAACCTTTCTGATGGAGTTGCAAACATTGATTTATCTACCTAAAATGTGCAAAATGTCTAGTCTTTGATTTAGTAATTATTATGAACTTTTTATTTTGCTTACTTGATTGATTCTCCTAAAGTTTGGCATTAGATGATATGGATTTAATTGCTAATTTGTAGATTGTTATTATGATTCTCAATTTTCAGATCCAAAAGTGGTAAAATAAAAATACATAATATAACACATTGATACCATTTTAAGTGTTTGCTAAGAAGCAAACAAAAGTCAATTGCAAAGATGCCACAAAATCTCAGTGGGTAGGTCATGGAAATGGTATTAGTGTGAGGGTATTTGATCATATTGGCTATTTCTAAATTGATAATCCAAGTTTAGAACATTGAAAAACAATTAAAAAGAGGTTGGGATATGTTTGAGTTGGCTACAAAATTAGTATTCCTAAAGTATGAATACATCCTATACCCTCTTTAGTAAATGATAATATGTCTCGACATATATGACGAAGCCATAATACAATTAGACAACTACTTTCTAGTGAAATTATCACAATTGCCTTTTGTAAGGTCAAAAGATAATATTGCGGATCCGCTTGTAAAAGGCCTAACTAGAGAGTTGGTTGAAAATTCATTAAGGAGAATGAAATTAAAGCCTTTAATTTTAAAAAGTTAACCAGAGAAGCAACTCAACCTAGTTGACTGGAGATCCCAAGATTTAGTTCAATGGGCAAATCGACCTTTGGATAACTTAATGGGCATCGCATTGTATTTTTTTCTTCTTATCCATTCTAAGGATGATGAGACAGTGCTGGTGTGGTTTAGGGTAAGCATTATGCTTTTAATGATTTTTATAAGTTGTTGAATAATTATTTATGAAAAGAGCATATACGATGTTCTTTATAGGAATCACCTATGTGAGTGTGAAGGGGCCGCTTCTATAAGAATTTTAAGGCGAATTCTCTAAAACACTTATGAGACCAGGCTTATGAGACCAGGCGGTGTTCAAGGTTAAAATGAACACAATTGTGAGAACGTTTGTTATAATAAGAAACTGTGTGATTTCAATTGTCTTAGTTTACTCTAGAACGACTGATAGTTTAAGGCATCAAGTCCACTGATTAGTTAAGTAAACTCGATTGGTGTTCACTAGGGAAAGTTCAAAGTATTTACTACTTATCTCGATGCAGGTTCTTCATTGGGAAATATCGAACATTTTTAACCTTTTGTCTTAATTTGTCAGCTTACCTTTTATGGGGGGATTGTTGGAATAAATGGTATGTAACTCTTCATGTAGGGTTACATTTTTTCACTTTCATAAGTTATGTTCTTTGATAAATGGTTGCATCCTTTCATAAATAACCAAATTAAAGAAAGAACACGACTATTCGAATGGCCGTTAGTACATGACTATTCGAATGGTCACTAATTAGTCTATAAATATGTCATTTCTTCAATTTGATTTAAGAAAAAATTTCCATAGAATTTTCTTACTTTAAAAGTTCTCTCCATCTTTAGAATTTAAGAAGAAGTCTGGTATATCCACAAAGTTTAGTTCGTTAATCTTTTGGACGGGGTTCTACATCCATAAGAAAGGTGATCTGTTCTATCCGGTGAGGCAATTACTCTCTAAACTCAGACACTAGGGTGTTATCTTAAAGAGACAACGTGAATTCGTTGGGCTCAGATCTTTAATGTATATGTAATTTGTTTTTGTATATGTATATGTGCTTTTGCCTCATAACAGCTGCTTCTGTTTATACTCTAGCTGATGGAGGCATTGGAGATTCGTTTGGAGGCTTCTTGTATTTGGTTGGATAACGGGCTAATGATGTAGTTTAGGATAAGTTATATGCTCTTAGTTTGACAAGCGTATTACTAAATAAGGTTCAAGCCTAAGTGAAAGCGAGAGCCACTACAATAAAATTGAGCTATTTCGACAATCTTTTATCAGAGGCTATAAAAAACATTCGAAAAAGATGTACATTTATTGAAGGTATTGGAAAAACATTTGAGAAATATGTAATTTTTACTGAAGGTTAGTAAAAATCTTTGAAAAAGATATATATTTATTGGAGGTTTTGAAAAAACCTTTGAGAAATATGTAGTTTTTATCGAAGGGTAATAAAAACCTTTGAAAACGACATACATTTATCTGAGGCTTTGATAAGTCCTTTGAAAAATATGTATCTGTTATTGAAGGTTAATAAAAACCTTTGAGAAAGATATACATTTATTGAAGGTATTGGAAAAACCTTTGAGAAATATGTACTTTTTCTTGAAGGTTAATAAAACCTTTGAAAAAGATATATATTCATTGATGGTTTTGAAAAAACCTTTGAGAAATATGTAGTTTTTAACGAAGGGTAATAAAAATCTTTGAGAAAGACATACATTTATCGGAGCCTTTGATAAGTCCTTTGAAAAATATGCACCTTTTATTGAAGATTAATAAAAGCCTTTGAGAAATATATACATTTATTAGAGGTATTGGAAAAGCCTTTGAGAAATATATGCTTTTTATCGAAGGTTAATAAAAATATTTTAAAAAGATATACATTCATCGTAAGGTATTGGAAAAGCCTAGAAATATCTACTTTTTATCAAATGTTAAGAAAATCATTTGAAAAAGATATACATTTACCAAAGGTATTGAAAAAACCTTGAGAATTATGTACTTTTTATCGATAATAAAAATCTTTGAAAAATATAAATATTTATCGGAGATGTTGGAAAAATCTTGATAAATATGTACTTTCTTTCGAAAGTTATTACAATACCTTTGAAAAAGATATATATTTACTGAAGGACTTTAAGAACCTTTAAAAATATGTTATCCTTTATCAAAGTACTTTAAAACACCTTTGAGAAATATAACAATGTTATCATTTATCAAAGAATTACAGAAAACCTTTGAAAAAAATTTATTCTTAATAAAATTATTAAAGATGAGATTTATTTTAATAAAAAATATATATTAACATTTATCAAAGGTCGTTAAAATAACTTTGGAAATACTTACTTTTATCAAAGGTTAGTAGAAGCCTTTGAGAAAAATATACATTTGTAATAATTTAGAAAAGAAAACAAAAAAAACCTCTAGGGTTAATTTTGTGGGTTCGTGAACACATTCCTCAGTTTTCCATCTTCTCCATCGTCTATGGGTAATCTCTCGAGTTTTGTGAACACACAAAAAAACCTCTAGGCATGGTTCAATTTTCACTTTCAATTCTCAATTATTGTGATTTATTTCGTGGTTCTTCATTGTTTTTGGTTGCACAGGTGAAATCGATCTTTTCTCCTATTTTACTCTTAATTATTTTTCTTCTTTCCGAAATTCTATATAGTATCAAGAATGATTACTATATATACTCTTACTTGAGTTACAGTTATTGCTTCATCTCATTGTGATTGATTTCATGATTTGTCCTCGTTCTTGATTGCACTTGCACTGGTGAAATCGATATGATTCTCCTGTTCTATTCTTAATTATTTTTCTTCATTTTGAAATTATATATAGTATCGAGACATGATTCCTGTATATAATCTTATTTGTGTTTAGTGTTCTGCTTCATCTTGCTGCGATTGATTTCGTGGTTCTTCCTCCACCATCTCCTCCATCATCTCTTTCGCCGTCGCCGTCTCTTACGCTCTGTTTGTTCCGCCTTTTCCTCAAATCTTTGCACTGTTCGTTCCGCTGCTAAGCTTCGTTTCGTTCACTCTATTCCAGCTCCACCGAGCCATTCCATCACTTTCAGGCTCAAGCTCCGATCTCCGCTCTTAGGTTCACAAGCAGCTCTGTTGAGCCATTCCATCACTTTCAGGTTCACAAGTAGCTCTTACATTATCAACCATTCTTAGTTTTATTCATGTCACAGAAAATCTATCTAAATTGCATCTAGTTTATGAAAGGTTTATATTCTCAAATATAAAATGCTTACCAGAATGTTCTTTTGTGATATTTCCTTTGTGAACTGTAATGGAGATTTTTATTTAAGTAAACGTATGCTTTTATGGTTGTATGGATCAGAATGTTGAAGAAAGTAATGTTGGACGCATGTGTTTGTAAGGTTGTAAGGTGAGAAGGCAACCATAAAATGAGAAGGCAACCATACGTTTGTAAGGTTGGACGCATGATTGGCCGAAGTATTAGCAAGAGGCATTGCCAAAAGTTGCTCATGCATTGGGTATGTGTGAGCAAGAGCAGATAAAGCGAAATGTTGAGCGCAAGGCGCTGAGCAGACGATCGTGTAACAAATGAGCAGAGCTACAATGAGGTAGACGATTATCTAGTAAGTGAGCAGCGCCACACGATGAGGTAAGCGATTGTGTAGGCAGGCACTGGACGATCGTATAGCAATGCGGGGAGCTAAACGATGAGGTAGGCGATCGTATAGCAATGCGTGGAGCTAAGCAATGCGCTAGACGATCGTGAAGATGCGTGCGATGTTAAACGATGAGGAATGACACGCTAGACGATCGGGCTATATGATAGGAAAAGTACTGCATGATCAGTGAAAGCGCTAAATGATAAGTGTAGAAGCTGGACGATAGCGCTAGACGATGGTCATGCTGCGCTAAACGATGAGCAGACGCGCTACACGATAGGTGGAATACTAAGCGATGGGTGTTGGGCGATGACATTAAGCGATAGGCGGATGCGTTAGATGATAAGGTGTCAGCGTTGAACGATAGAAGTAAACGATGGGCACGGTCGCTAAACGATAGGCTATGCACGAGATCGTTGAGAGCGAGATCGTTTAATAAACGATTGAGCTACACGATAGGCCACAAGAGTTAAGCGATAGATGTAGGAACTAAATGATGGGGCGGGGTATTTTTTGATGGAAGTAAAATCTGAATGAATGCTTTCTCCTGCAACCCTTTCTTTTCACAATCTTTTGTCTGAACTTTTATTTTGTTTTGTAGACAGCTTAATGATAACCGATTAAATGGACCAATCTCGAGAGAACTTACTGGAATTACAAGTCTTAAACTTGTGTAAGCCTTTGTATAATTTCACCATTATTTATTAGTTCATTTAGGTGATATACATCCCTGGTTGAAGTTTTGTGCCATGTCATGTGATTGGTTTATGATGGATTGTGTCTCCCTTGTTTCAAGGAAGTCTCAGATAATGAATTGTGTGGAACAATACCAACTAGTGGACCATTGAGCACATACCTTTAAACAAGTAGGTTTCTGAATTTTTTTAACTAAAAACACAATGAAAAATCATGATGAATACTTATATTATTTAAACTACTTTTAAATACATTATTTACTTTTCTTTTATTGTCATTCTCTCCCTTTATTCTTTAAATTGTAAATTAGTTTAAAGTAATAATTTGATGTTAGATGTAATAATTAGTTTAAAGTAATATCTAGCCAAATGTGGATGCTTTTTTAGGTAAAAATACTTCTTGAATCTCCATCTTCCCCATTTTTATTCTTTTACTATTTCATATTTTGAAGTGCATAAAAGTGTATAATGCAGAGTAACACTCTTTTGCCAATATCAACCCAAAGTGTAGAAAAAGAGAATAGAATGAATAATTCTCTATTTGTATTATGATAATCTTTAAACTACTTTTAAATACATTATTTACTTTTCTTTTATTGTCATTATCTCCCTTTTATTCTTTGAATTGTAAATTAGCTTAAAGTACTAATTTGGTTCAGGTAATCTCATACTTTTTAGAAAGAAGTGTATAACTTGGATAAAAGTTGGATGCAAATTGGAAATCAAGTATTGCAAGAATATAGAAACGGAGTTAGAAGTTTTTTGGATTTTGCATTTATGCATGCAACGACTAGTCAAATATCTTATCCATGTAAAAGATGCAATAATGTAGTACTTAAGACTCGAGATGATGTTGAAGCAGATTCGTTAATGTTTGGAATAGTTCCAAGTTACACTAGATGGACAATGTATGGTGAAGAAAGTTTTACTTATGAAGTAGGAGAAAATGATAATGACACTGATGATGTAGATGTTTTTGAAATACTAGAGGATCATTTTGGTGCTTTTAACACAGCTAATTGGATTAGTAAAGGAGAATCAAATAAGCATGGTAATGATGAAGAACCTAATGAGAATGCTTCTCAGTTTTATAGATTGTTGAATGATACAGAAAAAGAGTTTTATCCTGGGTGTAAAACATATTCTAAGTTGTCATTATGAAGTTGTTTCATCTAAAGTCTTTTGGAAGTTGAGTAATAAATCATTTACTTTACTCCTTGAGTTATTAAAGATGCATTTCCAAAAGGTACTGATCTACCTAATAATTACTATGAGACAAGGAAAATCCTTCAAGATTTAGTGCTTCATTACTTGAAGATACATGCATGCTCTAATAATTGCCAACTATATTGGAAGGAAAATTCAAAAGCTGATGAATGTTTAGTTTGTGGAGAATCTAGGTGGAAGCCAAATGAAATAAATAGAAAGAAGAAGATTCCACAAAACGTTTTGCAATATTTTCCTCTAACTCCAAGATTAAAAAGATTATACATGTCAAGAAAGACTGCATCAAGTATGACTTGCATTTGAATGGACGAGTAGATGATGGAGTTCTTAGGCATCCTGCTGACACTATTACTTGGAAAACACTTGATGAATCATATAGTTTATTTGCTTCAGAGCCTCAAAATGTTCGACTTGGATTGGCTAGTGATAGATTTAATCCATTTGGAAATATGAGTCTATCTTATAGTGTCTGTCCTATCATTCTTATCTCATATAATTTGCCACCATGGATGTGTATGAAATAGCCTTATTTCATGTTATCATTACTCATTCCTAGACCTAAAGGCCCTGGTAATGATATTGACATTTTTTTTCAACTGTTAATAGATGAACTAGAGTTCTTATGGAATGTAAGTGTTGAAACTTATGATGCTTCACTAAAACAAAATTTAAACATGTGTTTTGCATTATTATGGACAGTTAATGATTTTCCAGCATATGGAAACTTATCTGGTTGGAATACAAGAGATACTTTAGCTTGTCCTACATGTAATTTTGACTATCATATTATTATGGAATATTTGCTTCCATATGTACTTCAAGGGTTGATGAGAAAGGGAGTTCGAGATGTATCGATTAAATTGAGCAATTTTTTTAAGATCTTGTGCTCAAAAGTGGTTAAAGTGGACGATATAAATCTTCTTGAAGTTAAAATAGCAAAACTTCTCTATAAAATGGAAATGATATTTCCTCTGTTGTTCTTTGATATAATGGTGCATTTATTAATCCATTTACCAAATGAGGTTAGAGTTGGTGGACCTGTTCAGTATAGGTAGATGTACCCATTTGAAAGGTATTTAAGTAAGTTAAAAGCTTATGTATGCATTCGAGCTCATCCTGAAGGTTCTATTGTAAAAGGTTATATCAGCAATGAATGTGTAATGTCCTGCACTAGATATTTTCACACCATAGAAACTAAGTTCAAACAAAAGAGAAGAAATGAAGATAATGACCATAATCCTTATGAAGGAATATCTATCTTTAAACTAGTTGGTCGTCCTATGGGACCAGTCAAACAAACAAGAAAGCTAACGATACAAAAGTGGAGACAAGCTCATCTCTATATTTTAAAGAACTGTGATGATGTCCTCCCATATATTAGGTATGTAAAAGTTTTACTTCCACATTTTTCTCTTTTTCCTTCAAGAATGCTTGATAGAGATCAACTGAGTGTTTTGACATATGACAGGTACGTGACCAATGCCCAATCATTCTACATCGGAAACATTTATTTTCAACACTTTTTGAATTTTTATCTTGTGGAGTTTTTCTTTTGTATCATCATTTTGTATGTTTCTTTTGAAATTTGAATGATTAGAACGACCACCACGAAAAATAATAATTATTTCTTCCTCTGCCATGGTCATGACCTTGATCACGATTATTAATTAAATTTACAACATTCACTTCAGGGAATGGTGTCGTTCTAGTTGGTCGAGATCCATGAATTTTCATCAATAACTCGTTATTTTATTCAACCACGAGAACCCATGAAATTAGTACACAATATTGTTTAAAACATTTCTCTCAACATTGTTGCTGCAGGAGCATACTCGAGACATAAAATATTGAAAAATGTCTTCTCTAACATATCAGCTTCAGTAATTTTCTCTCCACGTAGCAATAATTTCGAATTGATTTTAAATAATGCGAAGTTGTAACCATTTACTAATTTGAAATCTTATAGCCTCAAGTGCATCCACTCATAACGAGCTTTAGAAAGAATAACTATTTTTTATGATCATACAACTCTTTCAAATTTTTCACAACATACATGTATCTTTTATTGTAAAATACTCTATTTTTAATCCCTCATGGAGATGATGACGTAGGAAATCATAGCTTTTGTTTTATCCTGATTGGATATATTTCCTTTTTTAATAATCTCTTCAAGATTCATAGCATCCAAGTGGATTTTGGCATCAAACACCCATGACAAATAAGTATTGCCGTTAATATCAAGGGCGGCAAATTCTAATTTTGTGAGATTTATCATGACAACACTATCATAAAATATTGTATTTATATTAGAAATTTAATAGATATTAAATATGAAAAATAAGTTAAATTTATTAATTATAATGAAGAGGGAAAAACGAACTGATAACATGTGTTGAACTTGAGTAGCACAATGGGAACATGGGTACTAATAAATTATAATATTAAAAAAATAAAATATAATAAAAAAAATAAAACAACAAAATATGAATTTATCCACTTTAATCTTTTTGGATTGATCACCAATATGCGTGTCTTCCAAAACCCACCAAATGCCACTATTTATAGGCAATTCAACAAGTAGAAGGTGAATAGTATGTAATCTTGAGACAGATGAACAACACATGGGGTAATGGATAAGTGACACATGGCCAATGAATACTAACAATGAACATCTACATTACACCTAATTTAACATATTTATAATACATATAACATCTTTAGAATAGACAAACGCCAAATTTATGTACGATTCATTGCCTTAACCAATAATGTATTAGAATCAAATTTTGTGTAAAAATGAAATATTGGAATGTCAAATAATCAATAATGAAGTTTGGAGACAGTCAGGTAAAAATGTCAATGAATCCTAGGAAGAAAATTAGATATTTTGAAAGCAGGCTTAGTGGATTTATGTTTGATAGAAAGATTGCTAATTATGAGAGAAAAAGAAAAGGATGGTTACGTCTCTAAACTTTCATTTTTTTATTAAAAAAAATCAATTTTAAAATAGTTAGGTGGGACTAATTAACCCATAAATGTTTTTCATAATGTGTGTTTTTTTTAAAAAATTTATGAACTTATTAAATATAAAATTACTTTTTAAGATAAAAGATATCAAATTTTTAAAAATCTACCTGATATTATGATATTGTCAATTTTGATATTAAAATATAACAAGTGTACGTGTTTTTACCCAAAAATAAATGCACAACACAAAAAGAAAATAAGTGGAAATTTTACATTTTTTTAAAAGCATTAAGCTAGACTAATTAACCCATCATGTGATTTTAATAGGTCCCTCAACTCTTAAAAATGCTATCCCTCGAATTTCAATTTTGCATACAATAGTCCTTGACTTTCTCAAAAAGTATAGGTCTCATTTAAGAGGAAATAGACTTAATTTTTAAAGACTAAAAACCAAAAACCAAATGGGTCCTTAGTTTTTGGTTTTTGAAAATTAAGATTGTTGTTCTGGGTAGATTTGGACCAAAGGGCATAATCAAGCTTATGGACTTTGCACTATCCGATCAAGAAAATGGCAAAACTCGAGCACAAAATCCACACATTAGAGCCTAATTGAGCATGAGATTGACCTACTCAGCCTTGGTCTTGGTCAAGGATGAGGCTGAGGCCAATCCTCCCCATTTAATTAATGGGGCATATTATGACCTATTTAAGGTCTTAAAAAGAAGAATAGTATAGGTTAAAAGTTCAAATGGCCTCAACGGTTTTGGTCTCGACCAAGGATGAGGTTGAGTCGTCCCTCCCCATTTGCATACCCTAATTCGTTTGGCTCGAAAATTAACCTAATGTGACTCGAAAACCCTAATATGGATGCCCTAGGTCATAATTTCACTATAAATATATTATTATGAGTTCAGAAGAAGTGACTTCATTCTCATCCTTAAACTCTTGCTACAACCTACTCCTCTTACTAATTTAAACATCGGAAGCATTGTGACAATTACCACACCGATACTCAGATTCTTCTTGCTTTATAGGTCACATCTTCGTTATATTATAAATTCACTGTTTCTATCAAGTAAAGGTTAGGTGCATTTTTTTTTGTTCATATTTTGGTATCACCAGTTATGAACACTATTTCTGCCCATAAGTTTTTACGTTATATTAATCCACATTCTAGTTATTAATGGGAGGTTCCCAAACTCACACCATCGTCACTGTCAACACGCCACATTTCTAGCCTCCCCTGTTAGCTATTGGATTTCATGAAGAGGATCTTCATCATGTGAAAGGATGAGAAATATCAAAAAATGGTGGGGAAGGGGGTTCATGACTCTTGGGAAAGAGACAGGAGAAGAAGCTCAACAAAAATGGTAGGGGCATCCACACAAGTTCATTGATGACTAAGAAGATTTAGGGATTTAAATCTTTAAAGCATCTCGCTACTACAAAATAGTATTATTGAGAGAAGTGGTTTTTCTTGTAGTGTAATGTTTTCAACTTGAAAAAATATATTTTTGTAGAAAATAACAAGTTTTTTAAGTGGTTTTTTATTGGGTTTTTTGGAAATTTAAAGGCCCAATGGCATTATTGTAATTGTTGAACAGTGGCAAACTTGTAATTATCCCTATCTTCTCTAAAATTAGGGATTTTCGTTTTGTCTTATTAGCTGAAGAGAAAATTGAGAGAAGCAGCAGACTTGGACTTGAAGACAGATCTGTAGCCGTCTGAAAGAGAGAGATGAAAGCTGTCTGAAGCAATCCGTCCGCCGCTGTTTGTGGGTGACGAGTTCTAATGTGGGCGAGCGTCCGCGGCGGTGGTGTAGGTATCCGGCAAGATTGTTGAGTGTCGGCTTCGTGGAAGTGCAACGGCCAGTTGAAGAGCCGCTCGGCTAGACGGTGGGAGCAGCAGCCGATCAGATCCGGTTTAGCGCGTGGGTTTGCTTGCAAATCTAGTTTTGGTGGTCCGCCGGTCAAAGGCAGGTAGCACACTATTTTGGGCTGTTTAGCAGCGGGTTGTTCTCAGTTTTCAGAGGCGACGTTGTGTGCGGGTCTCTCTCGGTATCAATTGATATTGAAATTACAGATTGGTGATTTCGTTGATTATCTGTAATTTGTAAATTCCTTTATTCCTTATTAATAAATTAATTCAAGCTGGTTTTCAAAGTGGATGTAGATCAAACTGGTCGAACCACTATATATCTTGGCATTCTTTACTACTTTTGATTTATTTCTGCTGATTGTTTGTGTCTGTTTGGCCATCTAAGTTAGGTTCAGAAACTCTCACAAGTGGTATCAAAACACCAATTGATCCAAAGAAGTTGTGCGGTAGTGTGTACTGACATATTCTTTGTTCAGTTTTTTTTGTTGGAATTAATTTGACGGATGACTTCGATGTCTACACGTTTCGAAGTTGTTAAATTTGATGGGAAAGGTGATTTGGGGTTATGGAGGAAAAAGATTAAGGCTATTCTAGTACAACAAAAGGTAGCCAAAATCTTAGACGAAAATAACCTTCCACCAACAATTACAGAAGCTGAAAAAAAGGATATGAATGAGATGACCCATTCAACAATAATTCTGTATCTGTCAGATGGAGTGCTTAGGCTAATAGATGAGGCCACTACTACAACGGAGTTGTGGAAGAAATTGGAAAGTCTTTATTTGACTAAGTGCTTGCCAAATAAATTATATCTAAAGGAAAAATTCTTTAGATATAAGATGGACTCAAATAAAGGCTTAGAAGAGAACCTAGATGGATTTCAGAAGATTATAGTTGATCTCAATAACATCGGTGAGAAGATGTCGGATGAAAATCAAGCAGTTATTCTTCAGAATTCTTTGCTAGAATCGTATCGAGAAGTTAAGGCAGCTATTAAATATGGATGGGATTTATTGTCCATGGATATAGTGTTGGATGCCTTAAGAACGAGAAATCTCAAGATTAAAAAGGAACGCAAGGATGAAGAGTTACTCATGGCCAGAGGCAGAAATGAAAAAAAGCACGGAAAAGGAAAAGAGTCGAGATCCAGGACGAAATCAAAGGGGAAAAGCAAAAAGTATTTCCTATGTCATAAAGAAGGATACTTTAGAAAGAATTGCCCTTTGAATAAGAGCAAGGAAGCATCAAGTATCAAGCATACAAGGGATTCTAGTGCAACAAATATTTCTGATGGGTATGATTAAGCAGAGGTTTTGATGGTGTCCAGCAAGGATATTCAAAATGCTTGGATCACGGATTCAGGGTGCACGTTTCACATGACTCCTAATCGGGATTTCTTGATTGACTTTCAGGAAAATGATGGGAGATCAATTCTGCTTGGTGATAATGGTGCTTGTGATGTAAAAGAAATTGGGTCAGTTCGAATTGCAACACATGATGGTATGATTAGAATTCTTACAAATGTAAGGTATGTTCCAGAACTCAAACGAAATCTAATTTCTCTGGGCGAATTAGATAGAGCAGGTTATTCTTATAAATCTGAGAATGGAGTTTTGAAGATTATCAAGGGTTCTTTGGTTAAGCTGAAGGGGACCTTAAGGAATGGTCTTTATGTGTTGGAAGGTACTGTAGTTTCAGGTAGTGCTGCTATTGCATCTAGGAAAGAAACAGATAAATCTATGTTATGGCATAACAGATTGGCTCATGTGAGTGAAAGAGGTCTGCAAGCTCTTTCACAACAAGGTTTGCTTGGAGGAGTTAAAGACATTGACTCCCATTTTGTGAACATTGCATAATGAGAAAGTCTACCAGAGTGAAGTTTGGAAAAGGGAAGCATTCTACTAAAGGAATTTTAGATTATATTCATTCAGATTTGTGGGGTCCTACAAAGGTACCTTCTATGGGAGGTTCGAGATACTTTATGTCAATCATTGATGATTTTTCAAGAAAGGTGTGGATATATCCACGAAAACAGAAGGATGAATCTTTTGGAAAATTTCTTGAATGGAAAAAGTAGGTTGAGAACCAGACAGGCAGGAAGGTATAATATCTGAGGACAGACAATGGTTTAGAATTTTTGAATCACAAATTTGATAAATTTTGCAAATCTGAGGGAATTACGAGGCATTTCACTGTTACGTACACACCACAGTAAAATGATTTAGCTGAGAGGTTAAACAGAACAATTGTGCAGCGTACAAGATGTCTCTTGACAAATGCTTCATTACCCTTGAAATTTTGGGGGGGAAGCTGCCCAAACAGCTTGTTATCTTATTAATAGGAGTCCATCTTCCGCTTTAGGCCTAAAGACTCCTCAGGAGATATGGACAAGAAAAGCTCCAAGCTTGGATCATCTCAGAGTGTTTGGATGTTCAGCTTATGCTCATGTTAAGGAAGGGAAGTTGAACAAAAGGCACTGAAATGTATGTTTATTGGCTATCCTCAAGGTGTTAAAGAATATAAACTTTGGTGCTTGGAAGAGGGCAGAAATAAATGCATTATCAGCAGAGATGTGACCTTTAATGAAATAGAGATGCCATTTCGTGTCAAAGAGCAGCAGAAACAGCAGACAATTGATCAGGTTGAGGCAAAGGTTAGAATTGATTCTAAAGCACAACCATCAATTAGTTCAGGTGATTCCAATGATCAGTCATCCAGTTCTGATGGTAGACAGCCTCAACTGTAGAAAACTTTGATTGATGAGGGAGCTTTTGGTGAAGAAAGCTCAAATGGCAGTGACCTACAGAACTATCAGCTTACACGTGACAGGCCTCAGCGGGTGAGGCAAGCTCCTACGAGGTATGGTTATGCTGATTTAGTTGCTTATGCTCTTACTTGTGCAGCTGATAGTATTGAAGCAGATCCTCTTACTTTTGAGGAGTCTATTGTATCTGATTCGAAGGAACAGTGGAAGGATGCTATGAAAGCAGAGTTGTTCTCATTGCAGAAGAATCAGACATGGTCATTGGTTCCAAAGCCTCCTAATCAGAAACTCATTCATTCAAAGTGGATTTATAAAATCAAGCTAGGTACAAGAGGTGACAACAAGCCTAGGTATAAGGCTAGACTGGTAGCCAAGGGCTACACTCAAAAGGAGGGAGTTTACTTTCATGAGACTTTCTCTCCGGTAGTGAGGCATTTGTCCATTCAATTAATTTTATCTATTTCTATTCACTTTGATATGTTTGTTGAACAGATGGACATTATCACAGCTTTCCTTCATGGTGAATTGGAGGAAGTGATCTACATGGCTCAACCTAAGGGCTATGAGGTGAAAGAAAAGGAAGACATGGTTTTTCGTCTTCACAGGTCTATTTATAGACTGAAGCAATCATCGAGACAGTGGTATATCAGGTTTGACACCTTTATTCTTAAGTAGGGGTTTCACAGGAGCTCTTATGATGCCTGTATGTACTGGAAACTATCTCAGAAAGGTACATATACTTATCTACTTCTGTATGTAGATGATATGATTCTTGTGTCTAAGGATTATTTTGAAATCTGTGATCCCAAGAAACGATTGAGTAATGAATTTGAGATGAAAAATTTAGGTGAACTGAAAAGGATCCTAGGCATGGATGTGAAAAGAGATAGGGAGAAAGGTTTATTAACCATTTCGCAGGAGAGTTAGCAAATCTGTGATCTCAAGAAACGATTGAGTAATATGTCTGGTTTTAAGGCAGTTTCGACACCCTTAGCATCTCATTTCAGGCTTTCTTCGTCTCAGTGTCCTGTTACTGAACAAGAAAGGTTAGAGATGGCTAATATTCCCTATTGTAATGTTGTTGGAAGTATTATGTATTTGATGATTTGTACTAGGTCTGACTTGGGATATGCTATGAGAATGATAAGTAGGTTTATGTCAAATCCTGGGAAGGAGCATTGGAATGCAGTTAAATGGATGCTTCGATATTTGAAAGGTAGTGCCAGTATATCATTGTGTTTTAGCAGGGATTGTGATAAATCAACACTGTTGGAAGGCTTCATAGATGCAGATTATGCTGCAGACCTTGACAAAAAAAGGTTTCTATCAGGTCATATTTTTCGTTTGTTTGGTAATGTGGTCAGTTGGAAGGTTGCTCTACAGTCAGTTGTTGCCTTGTCTACTACTGAGTCAGAGTATATTTCAGTGGGTGACGCTGTGAAAGAGGCAATGTGGTTGAAAAGAATAATTGGTGAGTTGTTGTCGCAGGAGTTCATTCCTATCGTCCGTTGTGATAGCTAGAGTGCTATTCATTTTGCAAAGAATCTATCTCATCACGAACGGTCTAAGTATATCGATGTCAAATTTCATTTTATTAGCGAAGTTGTGGCCCAGAAAGATGCTGAACTGGTCAAGGTTCATACAGTTGAAAATTTGTCAGATATGTTAACTAAGGTTCTTCCAGCCCATAGGTTCAAATACCTATTAGAGGGCTGAATATTAAATTTGGATGATAGGAAGATTGGAGAATCAGCTTCGAACTTAAATATTCTTGTTATGAGGGAGATTTGTAGAAAATAACAAGTTTTTTAAGTGGTTTTTTGTTGGGTTTTTTTGGAAATTTAAAGGCCCAATGGCATTATTGTAATTATTGAACAGTGGCAAACTTGTAATTATCCCTATCTTCTCCAAAATTAGGGACTTTCGATTTTGTCTTATTAGCTGAAGAGAAAATTGAGAGAAGAAGCCGACTTGGACTTGAAGACAGATCTGTAGCCGTCTGAAGCAATCCGTCTGCTGCTGCCTGTGGGTGACGAGTTCTGACGTGGGCGAGCGTCCGCGGCGGTGGCATGGGTGTCTCGCAGATTGTTGGGTGTCGGCTTCGTGGAAGTGCAGCGGCCGGTCGAAGAGCCACTCGGCTGGACGGTGGGAGCAGCAGCCGATCAGATCCGGTTTAACGCGTTGGGTTTGCTTGCAGATCTAGTTTTGGTGGTCCGCCGGTCAGAGGCGGGTAGCACACTATTTTGGGCTGTTTAGCAGCGGGTTGTTTCAGTTTTCAGAGGCGACGTTGTGTGCGGGTCTCTCTCGGTATCAGTTGATATTGAAATTATAGATTGGTGATTTCGTTGATTATCTATAATTTGTAAATTCCTTTATTACTCATTAATAAATTAATTCAAGTTGGTTTTCAAAGTGGATATAGACCAAATTGGTCGAACCACTATATATCTTGGTGTTCTTTACTGCTTTCGATTTATTTCTGCTGATTGTTTGCGTCTATTTGGCCATCTAAGTTAGGTTCAGAAACTCTCACAATTTTTCGAAAGGTAGTTTTTATTTTTAGAATTTGACCAGAGATTCAAGTATTTCTTCAACAAAGGTGAAAACCATCATTTGAAACATCTCTTGGGCCTTACGTGTAGAATTAGGCTCCAGCTATTCTTCTTTTACTATTTTAATACCTACTTAACTTCTTGGGACAATTTTGCCTCTTTGTCCAAAATCAAAGACAACATATTCGAATATATATAAAATTGAACTTCATATCTAATCAAATAATAAACTTTAAATTAATTTTGAGCATGATAGATTTTTAATTTTTTTTTAAAAAAAGGTTTAATAGATTAGCTACCCATAAGACACAAAATTGAAAATTTCAATCTTATAAAAAAAAAAAAAAAATGAAATTTCAAACATCTATTACACATTTTTAAAAATTAAGAGACCAAGTAGCACATAATGTTATCTAACTAACTTTGCCATTTAAACCCTATTTGATTAATGATTTTAGTTTTAGTTTTATGTCTTTAAAATTTATGCTCGTTTCTTTTTAATTTTTCAATTATAATTTTTACCGTATCTTATAGAAACTCTTAAACGTTTATCAAATTAAAAAAAAAAAAAAAGATTTTGGAAACTACAAATTTTTTTTTTTAAAAAAAAAAGGTTTTTAAAACTTCTTCATTTTTAAATATATGAGCAGAAAGTGGTTAACAAATCGACAGGTTGAAAATTTTAATTTATAGCCTTGAAGAATCAATTCTCTCTCACCTTTAATCTTGTCTTCTTCTTCTTTCTCCTTTTTTTCCTTTTTCTTCTTCTTGAGAATTAATAATAATGTCTCTTTTTAAGCTATTTTCATGGGAGGTGGGATCCAATAAAAGTATAATTTAATGAAATGCTAATCTTTATGGTTTTGCTTTAGGGGCACCAAGAATATTAATTAATATACTTTTTTATAACACATCAGAAATATTACCTTGTGTAAAAAAAGTGGCAGAAAAATGGAGGTTGGAACTGGATCAACCTAAATTTTCACATTAACCTATTTTATCGATGTCTCGTAAATTTAAAGATTCAATGTCAATGAAAATATTGATGTTGATGAAATTATATTAACAAAAAATTTAAAATATATATTTAAATCAATCAATAATAATATTCATATTTTTTTAAACAAGTGAAAATATATAGTCTATTTGATAACCATTTGATTTTTGGTTTTTTTTTTTTTTCAAAATTAAGCCTATAAACACTACTTCTACTCCAAATTTCTTCTTTTGTTATCTACTTTTTACTGTAGTTTAAAAAATATTTTTAAAACAAAAAAAATTTAAAAACTTGTTTTTGTCTTTGGAATCTGGTTAAGAATTTAACCATAGCACTTAAAAAATACAAATCATTGTAAGAAATGGGAAGAAAATAGACTTAATTTTCGAAAACAAAAAACTAAATGGTTACCAAAACTATATTAGTGACATTATTTTGTTTATTTTATGTTTTACAAAAAGGAATTTCGACGTAATAGAAATATAGTTCACCCATTTATGTAAAAATCCAACCCTAGAAATATTGATGAAAATATTAAGACGCTCAAAGAAATTTTAATACAACCGTGATAGCAAATATATTCTTAAAATAATCTTCAATTTCCACATAGGGACAAGGAGATTGGCTGACAGAACATAACCAGTTTTATAAAATAATCTTTATTGTATTTAAATTTAAGTATTAGATTCGGTGCTTAATTTTGTAAATTAGGGTTTTTTAATTTAGAAATCCACCCCAGCAAAATAATAAAAAATAATGTTTAATACCACATCGACATCATAAATATATTATGTGTAATCACCAATCGGTTTTCCTTTTTGTAACTAATTAGTAGTTGTTTGATTAGGTTGACCAAATGGAACTATTTTGCAAAATTTAGAAGTTAATTGTTGGTTAAAAAATTTAGTTCTTAAATTTCATTAAAGGAATAATTAATTTAATCTCTAAAGTTTTATACATAATTAGTCTCCCTAATTTTTAAATTTGTAACTATTTAATACTTAAATTTTATTTGGCAAATATTTACCATCTTTGTAATTTAAAATTATTATGATTAAAACCTATCGTTCTTTAGTATATAGTTGAGTTTATTATGTCTATAATTTGTAGGAACCAAATGTTGAATATTGTTGTATCATAGAAGATCTATTGTATTGAAAGGAAAATTTGGCGTTACTTTGGTAGTAAATCACGTACACGGGATGCTCCCAAGGTTAACACAACGCTCCAACTCAAGCTTGCACTTGTCGGAGATAAGATTGGAATTGTCAGAAATTTTGCTCAAACCACGAAGAGAAAAACAAAGAGGAGAGAGAATCGATTTTCCATTCTACTTTTTTCAATAATCGAGAGCTATTTAAAGGAAAGATAAGATATGTTTTAAAATAAAACACCATTTTGAAATCAATTTGAAAAATTGTTTTACAATCAACTAAGGTTAGTTCTTGAAATTAATTACGAACAATTAGTTCTTTTCATTTTTTCTTTTCCTATGGGTCAAATGTCTAAAGTCATTCCTAATCTAATTTAGATAAAAAAAATTTCTCACGGATCAAATATATTTCGAGAGTTTAGAGTTTCAAGTAAAAATTTCTAATATTTATACAAGTTTAAGTTTCTTTTTCAAGTTTGAAATATAGTTTGATAAAACTAAAAATAAAAAATTAATGCATGTTTCTAAGTTTAGAGTAAACTTTGAGTATTAATTTTTTCATTCTATTTTATTTATGATGTGACAATGAGCAAAGCAATCTTTGTGTCATTTTAAAAGTAAAGTCCTCCAACATATTAAAATATGCATAATCTTATCCGAATAATAATATTTGGTTTTAAAATTTGATACATCTCATCGTATGCTATTTTAAATTTTATATTAATATTTAATCAAAAGAATATTGACTACTTAAATTAATACTGTAACTGTATGTAAGAAGAAATAATAAATTTTCTATAAAATAATAATAATACATTATTATTCATTTCTTTTTGAGAAAAGGAAGTTTGAAATTTGTTAGGTTGCTAGGGAATCTGAAAATAGAAATTTGAAAACAAGTGATTCAATGAAAATATAGTTGTATTTCATGTTTTAGATATGCGTTTGGTAGTAGATTTAGAAACTAAATTTCAATCTAAATAAATTTTCAAAATGTGATTGAAAATATATTTAGTTGAATATAAACACTATTACTAATTAATTTTTTAACTTGTTTTATATAAAATTTTTATATAATAATTATTATAATATATATAATATANTATATATAATATATTACATATTTTAAATTTAATAAAAATAGTTGAGTTTATAACATGAAATAGCATAATTGTAATTATTTTTATCATATTTAATATGTTTTTGCATTTAAAATTTTTGAATTCAAAATTTGAATACACCAAAAACATAAAAAAGTAGTTTTCAGAATTTGCATTGTTTGGATCACAGAATCTCCAGAAACAAATTTCGGAAACAGAATTTAGATTGCTAACCAAACACATATTCGTTAGATTCAGTTAATTTGAAAACATAAAACAAAATATGGATTGTCTACCAAATACACCCTTAGCCTCTAAACCCGAAATTTTATGTTTATGGGTAAAAAGATCCTTAAATTTTGGGGAAAAAAAATAGAATGTCCATGAATTTAATTTTTGTGTTTAATAGGTTTTTAAAATTTAAAAATATCTAGCAAGTCTCTAATCAAGTATGTACTATAACAATATTGATTCATTAAAAACTACTCAAGTTGATTTGTATTAATTTTAATCTAAAAAATAATAATTTAATTGGTAAGATAGTTATATATATATATATATATATATATATATATATGGACTGTTTTTAAATATAAAAAAATAAATCAAAATAATTATTAAATTATTAGCTAGTCTTTAAATTTAAAAAAAAAAATGAAAATAAAAAACTTTAATTTAGTCCAATTTGGCGAATCCTTAAGTCATTTTTACACACATGAAACCCTCAAACTCAACTATTGATTAAACAAAAACTATAAAAACTAAATTAAAGTTGAATCTTTAACTATAATAACCAAAGTAAAACTAATAAAATAATAGCATAATTTTGAGCCATTGAATCAATAATTCATGAATATTATCTAACTATACAATTGAGTATGGTATTAAAAAATTCAAACCAAGTTGGGTTATAAAATTAGATCCTTGTATTATTTGCTTTAATTTAGTGAGAGAGAGAGGATGGCTCTTCCTCCATTGACGATGACTAAGCTCACGTGCAATGTGATAGAATAAATAAATACGAAAAATTCAAGATACGAAATTAGAAAAAGTATATAAACGTAGATATATTAAGTTAAATCCCAATTTTAGGACTTTATAAGGATATATTTTTCTTTCATGTGTTTTGATATCTATTTTAGCTTTCACCCACATTTAGATGGTAGAAAATCTAAGACTTCGTTTAATAACTATTTCACTTTTTGTTTTTGGTTTTTGAAAGTTAAGTTTATTTACTTTTCATTTCTTACAATGATTTACATCTTTTTTTAATACAATAGTGAAATTTTTAGCTAAATTCCAAAAACACAAACAAATTTTTAAAAACTATATATATTTTTTTGTTTTTCAAATTTAGCTTGTTGTTTAAACCATTGTTAAAAAGTAGATAATAAAAGAAGAAATTTGGAAGTGAAAGTAATGTCTAATAAACTTAAATTTTAAAAACAAAACAAAAAATCAAATAGTTATTAAACAAGAGATATGGAAATGGTTTTCCTAACATGATATCACAGCATATCAACCCTAACCTACTAAAATTTCTAGCTGCAGCCGACTCGAGTTCTTCTCAACACCTTCAACGTGAATTTCCAGCTTCCGTTCAAGATTTCTTTAAACTAATATCTTGAATTCAAGTGGAAAATTTCAAGTATTCACCAATGTGAAAATTTTCAAGTTTTAGCCCACAACGTCAAGGTGAATTTTCAGTTGTGCATTCAAAGTGGGAATTTTTTCTTATTCAATTTTTGTATTGTGGTGAATTGAAAGTTGTGCCATTAAACATTCTTTTTAGGTCCGACGGCTATTGGAGTATTTTCACCATTGAGAGCCAAGAGGGTTCTTCTCTTTCTTTTTAAAATCAACCTGATTATATCGGAGGTATTATCACTGCGGACTGAATTGGACAGTTAGCAGCCGTGCCTGTTTGCTTTGCGCCGAGTAACTTGGTCTTATTCTGGGTTTAGTATGCACAATCTGTCAGCATAAATGACACATGTTAAAGAAATTATTAAAGAAGGAAATATTATTTTCTTCTTAGATTATTGATACTGGAGCAACTCAACATATATTGGTATTGAAAACGGCAAGACCCTCAGAAGACGAACAGAACAGCAGCAAACGGTCAGGTCCCAGCGGTCGAGCAAAGAATAAAACCTGCAAAACAAAAGCTTATTATAGGTGAGTCGTAGAGCTCGCTCTCTTTAAGATGTTTCGCGGGTCTGCCCAAGTGTGCAAGCAGGTCAGGCATACTGCCACGTCGTCCCCAAGATAAAACAGCCCAAAGAAGAAAATCCGATCGGAAATGTGTCGTTACCGATCGGAATACACACCCTTTCAGACCGACTGTTCAGAAAACGGAAAGTGGAAGAGAGAGAGGAGAGCTTTCGATTGAAGAATGGAAGGAAGTGAGTTGTCTTCTGAACTGCTGAAGGCCACGTCTTTTATAGGCCTTCAGCGTGGAACTGCCTTGTGAGAAAGAGGCAGGCAGCCACAGAACATGTGAGGGTGCGCCGAAAAAAGCAGCCAGAAGACACACGCGCGGAGGACCAAGTTTGTCTGGTTTTAATTATTAAAAAAATAAAATAAAAATAATAATATTTTTATTAAAAAAATAATAATCACATACACACGCCACTCTCATCCGATCGAACGGACGACAACAGCGTGTGTGTGGGACATCCACCAAACCCACATTGGTCTATCTTCTCACTCCCTCCAAAACATCGGTCCCCTTGGGGCCCAAACCCAAAGCCTAAGGTTGGAGTACAAAAGGAAGACTTCCAAATAAAAAATTTTCAACATGAAATTCTCCAACCAAAGGTCGGTTCCCTCTTATTTTTGAAAATTAATTTTTCACCCAACAATCCCCCCTTGAAAATTTAAACAAAAGATAAGAGAAAAAAGTTTTTCATAGAGCAGTTTCAGCCTATACAACACTGTGCATAAGCAAAGGTGTCTTACGACTTGAACCTTTACGTAGTGTAGATGATTCAGAATATACTAGAGTAACCCTTGGTTTTGAACTCTATCTCTAACAGCATCTCCCACAGAGCATCATTAGGGTGTAGTACGAAAGCCTGTGCTTTAAGGCTTAGCGTGTATCCCGGTTTAATGAACGCTCTAGAGAGTTTGCCTAAAAACTCCATAGGAAGTGACCCCCACTTCCACATTCACATAGGTAGTCTATCAAGAGTACTCCTGTAATTAGGTACCCCACTTGTTATTAAGTACAAAGCTCATTAAGAACTGAGTTCAACCTTTCTTACGCTTCAAGATATCATGCTCACTCTAAATCATAGGAATGAAACTCTGTGTTTAGTTTAACATGATTCACTATATATCACTTGTGATCAATTATTACCCATTGAACCTGTTTCTTGGATCTCCAATCTACAGGTTGGGTTTTTCTCATCGTGATTCATCTTTCTATAGGCATGAGACCATCCTTTCTGAGGTTTTGAAAACCTTCTATCTGACCAGTCATTTCGTCAAAGGATCTGCCAAATTTTCATCAGTTCGTGTATGATCCACTCTAACTGCACCAGTAGTGAGAAACTCTCTAATGGTACTATGCTTACGACGTATTTGTCGTCTCTTTCTATTGTAGTAGCGGTTCTGAACTTTTGCAATTGCTGTAATACTATCGCAATTGATCAATATGGCTGGTACCGACTTTTCCCATAAGGAAATCTCTGATAGCATGCTTCTAAGCCAGCATGCTTCTTCACTAGTTGTCACTAGTGCTATCATTTCTGACTCCATCGTAAATTTGGCTAAAATAGTCTGTTTCTTGGACTTCCAAGAGACAGTTCTGCCTGTTATATTAAAGATATGGCCACTTGTAGCCTTTGAATCATCCGAAAGAGAGTTCCAGTCAGCATCGCTGAACCCTTCCAGGACAGTGGGAAACTTTTGATAATGTAATCTTAGGTTTTGGGTTTTCTTCAAGTACCTTATTATATTACCCTTTCTATAGCATTCCAATGCTCTTTACTAGATCTACTCGTAAACCCGCAAAGTAATCCTACGACATAAGCTATGTCAGGCCTAGTGCAGTCAGTAGTGTATCTAAGATTGCCTATGATGCTTGCATACTCAGATTGATTAACACTGTAGTGTATCTAAGATTGCCTATGATGCTTGCATACTCAGATTGATTAACACTGTCACCAGTGTACTTGAGCAACTTAACACTAGGGTCATAAGGAGTGCAGGCTGGTTTACAATCAAAGTAATTATATTTCTTTAGGATCTTTTCTATATAGTGAGATTGATCCAAAGAAATTTCCTTTTCAGACCTATTCAGTTTTATGCCTAAGATTACACTAGCTTTTCCAAAGTCTTTCATGTCGAAGTTTGCACTTAATATTGATTTCACATCATTTATGACGTGCAAGTTCATCCCAAAGATCAACAAATCATCTACATATAGACACAAGATAGTGTAGAGATTATTTTCAAAGTTATAGTAGATGCATTTGTCACTTTCATTAACCTTGAAATCTTTAGATAGAATAAGTGGTGATGGGAAATTAGAAGTCAATTTTACTCGACAACTAAATCCGTGGATGCGGTATGTGATGCATGTTCCTAAGATATGCATTGATAGTCATACGTCGATGGTCATGCGTTGGAATGAAGATGCGTTAATAAATGTATGCGATGACCATGCATCCTGTCACAAGTTTTCTTGCACTCATGCCAAGTATAACGCGAACGCAAGTTTCTCGGGTAATCCGAGGTCGAACATAGAGACTTGTAGCTCTATGTATGCGGTAATGTGCATGCGGCGATTTAAATAAAAGAATGGAAGGGAGGTTGCTAAGTTAGCCCTACTCCTACTCCTATCTAACAGACAACGTAATGAGAATATGCATGAGAGGTAGAAATATGACAACACTTGACATGAAATAAATGTATGGGAAAATAGATAAAATGTGAAGATGATTTCAATGCAACCCACATACAATAGTAACCCACCTCTCGGTGCGAATGCTACGGCTTCTAATGCTAGAACGTATGCGATATATGCGATAAGTCTATAAGATCAACACACAAGCCTCTATTCTCATTTATGTGATGACAAAGTGACACACACACAAATAAGGCGACCATAAAATATCATACCTATCCCTAGGGAGCATGCGATGCAGTGTTGACAAACAAAGCTTATCTCTAAGTCCTTATCTCTTGGTTATGCAGATCTAATCTTGCTCTCTCGAGTCTAGATTCTAACCTAGCTCTCTCGAGTCATTAGGTTCTTTCTTTAGACTCTCTCTCGAGTAGCTCTAAAGGGGTGTTGGGCACAACATAAAACAAGACAATTGTATGACCTTAGTTGACGCAAGATTATTCCTATCTCTAGTGAACAATGCATATATTGCTTAATGCGTCCAACCACTTACCCTCTTAGGCAGTTGGTTGTTGCTGACTTTACTCAAAGACAAGCAATGCGTTAGCCTATAGACAGGCGTTGCCACAGCTTCACACTAAGAAAATAAGGTTACTCACACACTCATGCAATGCACACCTCTCGATAGGTTGCTACATGCCTCATATCCCTAATCCACATAACTAAGTATGCAGTACCCAAACAATCTCACTAAGTGTTGCAATGAAAGTAAAGGTGCTAAGCAAAGAAGATGGAGATGGAGATGGAGTCGAAGGAAACAGGGACATGCATTGAAAACAAATTGTATTAATTCCTTAATCAAAAAATGTCATATAATACAATATAAGTAAAGAAAGGAAAATGAAATGACCGACTGGAAGCAAAGACTTGATTCCAGCGGATGTGCGTCAAGGCTGCCGATGGTGCCATGGATGGGCGGTGGAGCTGATTCTCTCGAGATCTAGCTCCGATCAAAGGCTCCAGTCGTCACTCGGAATGGATGAAGGAGGTGAAGAACTCTCAAACTTCTTCTCACGCATTTGTCTGGATTGCAAGGATCCACCTTAGGCGAACCTCAGGCGAAAACCATGGATAACTTGAATTTCTACTCATCGGCTTCTATTTATAGAGCTTGGGTCGCCGACAGCATTAATTGGACTGCTCTGAGTCTGACATTCAGCGTGTTAGTCCTTTCTGAACCTCTGCTACTAACAGCGTGTTAGGTGAAATGTCAGCATCATCTTTTGGTTTTTCTCGAGGTAGATGCATTGATGCGTCCATTCCATCAACCTTGCGTTGATCTCATTAGTATGCGTTGTCACGTAGTCATAATCATTTAATGACCGCATTCGCTTAATACCGCAACTCTACACGATGACCGTAATCGCTAGGCGAGCGCAACTCCCATGCGATGGACGCATACGGCTGATTATCGCAACATCCATGCATTGATCGACACGTTCAGCCTTGCGATGGAGTGTTTCTCCGCATGCGATCGTCTATGCGGTGGTCCAGTTTCCGCATTTGCGTCCATTTTCTGTTTTAGCTACAAAAATAGAACATTAAACGTATAATAACGCAAAATAACGGGGTTAGTTGAGATTCAACATGCTGATTGACGCAAGCTCATTTTCCCGTGAATTCCTATCATGATTGTCACATATTCTGCCTAACATCCTTCATAATTCTAAGAAAAAGGCCTAAGATGACATGCATTTCTGCATGTCATCAATAAGGTCGTCAAATTTTTCATGCCATTGTTTAGGAGCTTGTTTTAGTCCATAGAGAGATTTTTCTAATTTACACACCTTATTTTCTTTTCCATGGACTACAAAACTCTTAGGTTGTTTCATGTAAATCTCTTCTTCATGTTCCAAAAATGGTCTTTATGGATCTGATATACTACGAGGTTATAAAAGGCAGAGAGAGAAAACAGGACACGGATTAAGGTAATTCTAGTGACAGGGGAAAAGGTATCAAAGAAATCTATGTTTTCTCTTTGTCTAAAGCCTTTTGGCACTAACCTAGCTTTAAGTTTGTCAACAGTTCCACCAGGTCTAAGTTTCCTCCTTAAGATCCATTTGTACTTATTGCCTTGCAACCTAGGGTAGATCTACTAAGTGTCAAGTCCTATTTGACTCAAGTGAGTCCATCTCTTCATTTATGGCATCTTGCAATAGGTTGACATCTACTGAGGACAGAGCAACTTTTAGATCTTTAGGATATTCTTCTACATTATAGGTCAGAAAGTCATTCCCGAAATCTTTGACGATTTTAGCTCTTTTGCTTCTTCAAGGTTCTGGGTTGGGTTCCTCTCTAGGGTTAGGATTTCTAATTATGGTTAGACCACTTGATCCCGAGCCCCCACTATTCCTTGGTTTAAAAGGAAATCTATCTTTAAAGAAGTCAACATCATTTGACTCAATGATCACTTGGTTCACTAGATCATAGAACCTATAGGCTTTACTATTTAAGGCATAACCTATAAAGATGCACTCGTAAGCTCTCTAGCCAGCTTTCTCCTTTTTCGGTCTGGAATCCTTACAAAGGCTAGACAACCCCATGTTCTAAAGTAAGACAAATTTGGTTTCTTATTCTTAATAATTCCGTAAGGTGAAGTTTTGTTTTTAGACTTTGGGATTCTATTTAGTACATAACACACGGTAAGGATGATTTCACCCCACCAATAAGACGAGGCTCCTAAAGTAAGGAAAATAGAAACTACTAGCTTAGCTAAATTTCTATTTTTCTTTTCAACTTTTTAGTTCATCAGGAGACTAAGGTGCGGTCTTTTCGTGTATTATTCCATATGAGTTAAAGAACCCATTAAAACTATCTGAGTCGTACTCAGTTCCCCTATCATTACGAAGTCTTTTAACCTTTCTATTAAACTGATTCTCTACTTCAGAAACAAAAAGTTTAAAGGCATCAAAAGCATCACTTTTGTTTTACAGCAAATATACAAAAGTAAAATCAGAGCAGTCGTCAATAAAAGTAATGAAGTATCTTTTATTGTTCCTAGTCAAGATGCCATCAAATTCACATAAATAAGAATGAATTAATTCTAGAGGCCCAGAAATCCTAAGTACAGATTTATGTAGAGTTTTGGAAATTTTAGCCTGACTACAATACTCGCATTTATCAAAATCATTTGTGGATAACTTAGGTATATTTCCAACCTAATCATGTTACTAAGTAAATTCTTATTCACATGACGGAGTCTAGCATGCCAAACATTCATAGAACACAACATATACACAGAAGATTTCATTTTATTAAGGTCTAAATTTAATTTGAACATTCCCTCAGTTACATACCCTATCCCTACGAATACATTATTTTTTGTAAAGGTATATAGGTCTATCCCTATAATTTGAGTAAACCTGGCTTTGTTGAGGAGATAGCCCGAGACCAAATTCTTTCTTATCAAAACGTCCTTCAAACGTAAGGGTCTTCCCAGAAGTAAACTTCAGTTCCACCTTGTCGGTTCTAACAACTTTCGTGGAGTGGTGATCCCCCAACAGAATATTCTTATCCTTAGTTTCAATATAAGTTTTAAAGAGACTAAGGTCATGACAGACATGGCGTGTAGCACTATTGTCTATCCACATCCTTCACAACCAACGATCATATTTATTTATGTGATCATGGCGACTAACGGTTCTTCTGTCAGGTTCGCGTGACCAGCAGGACGACGCTTGTTCCTACAGTTCATAACAATGTGCCCAGGTTTATTACAACTAAAGCAGTGGAACTATACCATTTCTCTTGAAAGGTGCTTTTGTTTTTTTCTATTGGTTTAGGTTGCTTGCACACTTGGAATTGTTCGTCTAGAGGCATAGCTTCAATAATTATCTCATGGGCTATCTTCTGAAGTTCATGGGACTGGCCCTCCACGGATTTGTCATCCGTCATCTAGAACTGGAGATAACGGTTAACAACATATTTCTTCGACCCGGCCTTCTCGGTGTCATACTTCTTTTGCAGAGCATCCCAGATATCTTTCGCTGTCTTCATTGTACTGTAGTAGTCATACAGATCATCAGTCAAACCATTTAAAATAAAGTTCTTACAAAGAAATTCTTTCTCCTCCTAGTCAGCAGCTTCTTTTATCATTTGTTCAGTTGGTCCTTCTAGACGGATGATCGGCTTATCTCTAGTACAAGTGTCGGCAACTTTCTTAATATTGAGAAAAAAAAAACATCTTTTGCTTCCACCATTTGAAGTTTGCTCCTTTGAAGCGAAATGGACTGTTGAGGTCAGATGTCATAACATCATTGTTGCTAGTGAGGGTCATTAATGATACGGCAGAAAGCCGTCTTAAATTTGTTGGAAATGGCAAGACCCCTAGATGACGAACAGGACAGCAGCAAATAGTCAGGTCACAGCAATCGAGCAAAGAACAAAACCTACAAAACAGAAGCTCATTTTAGGTTGAGTCGTGGAGATCGCTCTCTTTAAGACGTTTCGCGGCTCTGACCATGTATGCAAGCAGGTTAGGAATATTGTCACGTCGTCCCCAGGTTAAAACAACCGTAAAAAGAAAACCTGATAAAAAATACACTGTTACCAACCAGAACACATACCCTTTTAGACTGACTGCTCGGAAAACGAAAAGTGGAAGAGAAAGAGAGGACAACTTTCGATTGGAGAATGGAATGAGTTGTCTTCTGAACTGCTAAAGGCCACGCCTTTTATAGCCCTTCAACGTGGAACTGCTGCGTGAAAAAGAGGCAGGCAACCATAGAACATGCAAGGGTGTGCTAGAAAAAGCGGTTGGAAGACTCGACCAGAAGAAGTGCGAAGAGGACCAAGTTTTTTCGGTTTTAATTATTAAAAAAGTAGAATAAAAATAATAACATTTTTGTTAAAAAAATAATCATCACACGCATCGCGCCGTGCCTCGCCCGCCTAACCGGACGACAACGCGCATGTGGGACGTCCACCAAACCCCTATTGATCTATTTCCTCACTCCCTCTAAAACATGGGTACCCTTCGAGGCCCAAACCCAAAGCCCAAGGTTGGAGTACAAAAGGGAGACTTTCAAATCAAAATTTTCTAATGTGGGATTTTCTAACCAAAGGTTGGTTCCCCATTATTTTTGAAAATTAAATTTTCACCCAACAATTGGTAATTTGAATTATTTGATTCACGTGTACACTGTTATTTCAACTCTGGTCGATTTATCTAATGAGATTAGAGCACTTACGACAATGGAGGGGAGAATTGCTCTTTCCAGTGGTTTTGTGCTTAAACATGTTTTATTTCTGCCTACTCTATAATGCAATTTGATATTAATGTCGCAATTAATAGATGATGTTAATGTTGGAGATGATGCCCTAAACTCTCATTGAGTCCTGTAATTTGTAAACACTATATTGAATAAACGCTTGTGATGTAATAATATATGATATTTTTCTTCATTATTGTCTATGAAACATGTGATGTTTTATTTGCTTTACCACAAACCAATAAACTAAGATCCCTGGTTGCCGTTGTAACTTAAGCATGTATGTGGAGACATACAAGTGGATCATGATTTAAGTGATAACCAAAAGGGTCTGTAGTATATGAATATAGGAGGGAAACCTTATCCTGATAGCACTACAGATGTGGCCCACTTTGTAGAATAGTTACAAGTGTTGTGACTTGGTATAGATGGTCTGATTCTGATCATTCATGTGGAGACATGCAAGCGAAGGCGTCCTATACAAAGAATTTTGTATAAGACCGGACCATGAAGTATTTAGTGGAATGTCTGGCAGTTAACGGATGGTAGATCTCGTGGCTAAAAAGGTTAGTCAGCTATTCATGTACCGTTGGATCTTCGAGCCACAGGTTCATAAGGTCCCCTTGGTAGCTCAATGAATTCAAGTTGAGAATCATTTTTTAGGTCAGTTTGAAGTGTTCAAATTGACAAGAGGGAGTTTGATTTTATATGATATAATTAAACTGGTCAATTATATATGATATAATTGACATGATGTATGAGATACATTAATTGGAGGAAAATGATATAAATATGATTTATATCGAGTGGAGGAGAAAAGGACTATGGTTTATATGTTGCATATGATGTGATATTAAACTATAGGTTATAAATATAAGATGATTATATTTATTTTTTAATTAAACAATTATAAGATAATTGTTGGTGGTTTTTCTCCATAACCGCATAAGATAATGAGAGGATGCATTCAGTTTTCGGAACTGAAGGATAAAATGAAAATAGTTTTCATTTTGTAAAAAGATCAAACTATCGCTCCACAATTAGTACACTACCCATCATGTAGTAAACGAGAGCATATACGATAGCTCAAGTTGTCCTAAACGATCGTGTACACCCGCCGCTTACCTAAATGATCACATAGTCTTTTCTACACGATCGCGCGCGAGAGCGGTTTCACCTAAACAATCATCTATATGATCAGCCTCGTTTTACTAAATGATCATGCACCTTTTGCTAGACGATCAAGCACCCGTCTATATGATAGACTCCATATCTCTCCCACTTGCTTGGTCGTTGTAAACGATCATTGTTTTGTCCTTCTCTTTACCAAATCCAACATAGCCCACACCTCCTAGATTCTCACTCTGAGAATACTGAGGTTACTGAGTGGTGGTGTCATTCTTGTTGCCTGTTCGTGTTGAAGACCGTTCGGTGGTAGACGACAGTGAGATTTGGTGGGCGATAGTCTTGGCGATCACAACGACAACGTGAGTTGTCGTTCCTGACGAGAGCGAGAGTTCAAAGGAAGAAAAGTTCTTCAAGAGGTATGTCTCTTGTTCCTTTTTTTTTTTTAAGTTTGAAAAGCATGTCGTAATTTGTTAAATGCACAACTGGTATGGTTGTTTGTGAATGCAGTGTTTCTGTCACAATGAATTTGGAACGATCTTGTTACCGCTCATAGGTGCTCTTTGATAAGAGTTCGTTCAGTTAATTTTTTTGTCTGATTTACTTATTCTCAATGTGCTATACAGAACCAACATTCATAGAGCCTGATTGGTGTCGATGAACGAAAGGATAAACTCTATCTTTTTCGCAGGATTTTTATAGCGCTTACACTAAGAGTTCAGGATTTATTTATGTTTTTGAGTTGTGGGCATTAAAGACTGGGACATGCGTCAAATAGAGTGGTAAAGTTATTACCTACAATTAGGTCTAGTTCTGCTAGAAAGAAACTGAATCATGTACGTGTAACTGTTATCAGGCTAAACAAACTAGTGATAGTTTTTTTTTGTTAGTGATAATAAGGTAAGTCGTATATTTGACCTTATTCATTGTGATTTGTCGGGGCCATATACCAATATACCATCTCCCTATTAGGTTATTTCACTTTTTTTTTTAGTGAAAAGCCCAAAAATTAAGACCATTAAATGGGCAAAGTAGGTTTTATTTTAAAACTTTTACATCAGCCGATGTTTTTATACACACGCAGATCAAGGACAGTGAAAAACGATTAGAAAGTTTCATCCGACCAGCAGCGATTTTCCACACACACGCAATGCACACCTCTCGATAGGTTGCTACATGCTTCATATCCCTAATCTACATGACTAAGTATGCAGTACCCAAGCAATCTTACTAAGTATTGCAATGAAAGTAAAGGTGCTAAGCAAAGAAGATGGAGATGGAGATGGATATGGAGATGGAGTCGAAGGAAACAAGGACATGCATTGAAAACAAATTGTATTAATTCCTTAATCATAAAATGTCATACAATACAGCAACCATTTGGGGATTGACCCATGGTCCGATCAAGCTGAAATTTTGATAGCATGTTCTTAACATGATGGCCTTTAATCTGGACGGTGGAGATTTCGTTTAGAGCTACCTGCATTCAGATACCGTGGATAATTGGTTAGCACTTCAAGTTAGACGTTTCTAATTCTATTCTTCACTATTCATTGCCGTTTGTAGCCGAGATTGTTAATCTTGAGATATATTTGTGTATGCCTTTAGTTGTGACTAGAGAGAATTTGTTTATACCCATTATTTGATTATAGTGGGGATTTTGACTTTGGTCCGTGGTTTTTTTATTCATCACATTGAGGAGGTTTTTCCACATTAAAATTCCTCGTGACCTTACTTGATTATTATTGTTGTTTCTAGTTCATTAGTATTCTATTAGATTCACGCAAGAGTGAGATAATTGATCCAAAATATATAGTATTTATCCTAACAAGCGGTATCAAAGCGTTGGTTAAATTAATTGTGATTATCTTGTGTTGAATAATGGATACTAGTTCAGCTAAGATGGTTACCCTTAATGGGTCAAGTTATCAATTTTGGAAAATAAAGATAGAAGATATTTTATATGTGAATGATTTTCATCTTCCCAATTTTCTGAAGAGAAGTCTGATGATAAAACTAATAAAGAATAGGAATTATGTCATAGGAAATGTGTTGTATTAGCAGACTATAGGTAAAAGCTAATTTTCTAAATCATATTGGTGATGAAACTCATGCATGGACTATGTGGAACAAGTTTGAGTTGCTATGTGCTCTAAAATTAGTAATAATAAAATGTTTCTGATTAAACAAATGATGGAGTTGAAGTATCAAGATGGAACACCCATGTTAGATCACTTTACATTCCAAGGTATCATGAATCAGTTATCTAGGATGAATATCAAGTTTGAGGATGAGATACATGAATTATGGATCCTTGGTACATTGCCAGACTCATGAGAGATACTTAGAACTTCTTTATCAAACTCAACCCCAAATGGTGTACTAAGTACGTACTTAGTAAAAGGTAGCATGTTGAACAAGGAGATGAAAAGAAAGTTACGAGGCTCTTCTTCATCGTCCAATATTCTTGTTACTAAAAAAGGAGGGGGTAAGCGTAAAGGTCCGAGGGGTAAAGGCAGAAGCAAAAGTAAAAGTGGTCGATTTGCAAATATTGAGTGCCATTATTGCCATGTGAAAGGGCATATAAAGAAGCATTATTGAAAATTAAAAAGGGACAGTAAAAATGATAAGTGCAAGAAAAAAAAGAATGACGATAATAGTGATGCAGGTACAATTACTATAGCCACCAATGATTCTTATATCTTATTTGACATTGATGTTAAAAATCTTGCTACACAACAGAGCAGTTAGGAGATTGACAGGGGTGCCTCAATTCATGCTATATCAAAGAGGGAATTCTTTTTATCCTATACACCTTGTGCTTTTCGCAGTGTTAGGATGGGTAATGATCGATCAACAAAAGCAGTTGGCATCGGAGATGTACACTTGAAAAATACGAATGGTTCTAAGCTAATTTTGAAGAATGTGAAGTGTAAGGATACGTGAGTACCAATTGCGGAAAAAATTGTGTCCTAATGTCAATTTTACATAACACACAAAGAATATATGCGACGAAAACATAATACACATGATCAATTAAGCATACATATATATACAGAAATTAAGAAAAAGAAAAGATTCGGAAAATGTACCTTTGAAGACTGGTCTCTTCACGATTTCCTCTAAAAAAATTTCGAATACGAACAATAAAAAACACAGCAACAAGTGCTCAAAACCAACAGACACCACCACGTGGAGACATTGGTATTCTCGAGGTAGATAACCGTAGAGAGTTTGTGGGTTTCTTTGAATAATTCTGAGAGGGAATGATTTTATTTTAAGAGAAAAAACACTTTTCCAAAACCTTAAAAAATTTCAATATTTTTAACACCTTCCAACTCCAACGCATTTTTGAGTATTTATAATAGTGCAAGTGGAAGATGAAAGAACCTTTCTTTTCATCTTCTAATAGTAATGATAGAATTTATTGAAGAAAATGAAAGGTTTATAAGTTATATGAAGAAATGAAATGTTTGTGTAATTTATTGAAGAAAATATATATAATTGAATAAAACTAATTTTCATTTAATAAATGTGTACTTTAATTAACAACCTATTTTATGTAACTAAAAAACATACATGTAGTTAAATAAAACTAATTTTTATTTAATTTATATATATACTTTAATTTAAGATTATATATATATATATATAAACAAATTCTCTCAAATATTTAATATGAATCAAATTCATATTAAGGTTTTTTTTTCTCTCTCTCAAATTATATTTCATACAATTTTATATAAATAATTCTCTTTATTAATTTGAACAATTCAAATTAATCCAAATTAATTCAAACTCTTTGATTAATTTAACCAACTTCTATTAACTGTCAGTCACTCCATTAAAGACTGACAGTTGCACTATTCGCACTACATATATATTTCTGTGTCCATTGGATATAACCAATCGACTATGTGTTAACCCTTCACAAATTGCTCATAAGTACAATTGGGCCAAAATTACCGTTTTTCCCTTGTAGTCACATCTAACTTCTTAAGTACCATTGATCCCTCTAATGAACTATAAGTCATAGTCCAACTATGACCAAACCTCTTTGGGGCTAAAAGAGGGTGTGGTGTCACATTGTTCAAGTCCCGAAATCAGCTCTTAAGGGAGCAATTTATCTACAGTCTATAATTATAGAGAATGAGAGAACTTCTTCTTGTGTAGCTATGTTCTCAACTCTCTACTCAGACAAATCCCCAAAATGGTAGGCATATTGAGTTGACAAAACTGGCCACTCTCACCCATACAAATCAAATGACCGCCTTAATAGGCTTACAACTCACTCAGGATTCAGGTCAAGTCACCTATGGTCATCTTGATGAAATGCAAGTCTTATCTATCAACAGTATTATATAGAGAAACTATACATTTTGTAGTTTGGTCTTATACAAGCTCTTTGCATAAAACATCCCTACTCACATGTCTATACATGAATGATCAGGATCAAATCATTTGTAGCTATTTACAACAATTGTAACAACTACAAAGCAAACTGTATTCATGGTGTCACCAGGATAAAATACCCAGCCTTATCCATCTACTACAGACCGTTTGAGTTATCATTTAATCATGATCCTTCTGTATGTCTCTACATACATGTTTAAGTTTTAGAAAATAACTCTAGATCTTAGTTTATTGGTTTTTGTAGATAAATGCAACTAAATGATAAATAAAATACCACTTTATTTTATTAGATAAATACATTGTTTGTACAATAAAATTACAACTACAAAACCCACGAGATTTAGGGTATTTACTCTACATTCCTTATATTCGCATGAATTTAATTTCTACAGGTAAGCTTGATGATGAAGGTTTCTGCAATACCTTCTATGGTGGTAAATGGAAGCTTACTATGGGCTCCATTGTGGTAGCTAAGGGAGAGAAATATTTCTCATTGTATTACATGGAAGTTACGATCACTGATTGTGATATAAATACGGTGGACGATGAAGCAAGTATTGAGCTTTGGCATAAAATACTTAATCACATCAGTGAGAAGGGTTTGAAGATATTAGCGAAGAAAAATCATCTTCCTGATAGAAATAGTGCACCCTTAAAAAGGTGTCCTCGTTGTTTAGTAGGAAAACAGACAAGAGTTACTTTTAAGTCATCTTAGCATTCAAGAAAATCAAATGTACTAGACTTGGTACATTTTGATCTTTGTGGTCATATGAAAATAAAAAAAACACTTAAAGGTACGTCATATTTTGTAAAGTTTTTCGATGACCATTTAAGGAAAACATGGGTTTACACCTTGAAGACTAAAGATTAGGTGTTACAGGTGTTCAAATAGTTTCAAGTCCTTGTTGAGAGAGTAAAAAGTTGAAGTGTATTAGGACTGATAATGGAGGTGAATATCATGGACCTTTTGATGAGTATTGTAGAAATCATGGTATTAGGCATTAAGACACCTCCCAAGAATCCTCAGTTAAATGGGATAGTTGAACGAATGAACAGAACACTAGTTGAGAGAATGAGATGCTTGCTTTCTTAGTCACAATTATCACAATTGTTCTAGGGTGAAGCATTGAATACAATTTTACATGTTTTGAATTGCACACCATGTGTTGGGGTTGATGCCTTAAATCTCGTGGTCTTGTAGTTTGTAATTGTATTGTACAAACTTCTTATTTATCTAATAAAATAAGAAGTATTTTATTTGATATTCAATTGTATTAACCCATTAAAACCAATAAACTAAGATCCACGGTTATCTTCTGTGACTTAAACACGTATGTGGAGACATACAGATAGATCAAGTTAAGTGATAACCTAAACGGTTTGTAGTAATTGGATAAGGTTGGGTACCTTATCTTTGTGACACTATGAATTCGATCTGCTTTGTAGCTATTACAATTGTTGTAAAGTGGGACAAATGATCTGATCCTAATTATTCAAGTGGAGACATGTGAGCAAAGGTATTCTATACAAAAAGTTTGTATAAGACCGGACCACAAAATAAACAGTCTCTATATATAACATTGTTGCTAGAAGAGACCTACATTTCACTAGGATGACCATAGGTGACTTGACCTGAATCCTGAGTGAGTTACGAACTTTTGCCTATGAAGGTGGTCCTTTGATGTACATGGGTGAGATGGCTAGTTTCGTCGACTCAATATGCCTACCCTTTTGAGAATTCTTTTGATTAGGGAGTTGGGAATGTAGCTATACAAGAAGAAGTTCACTAATTCTCTATATTTAGAGTAAGTAGAGAAATTGCTCCCTTAAGGGCTAACTTTGGGGTTTGAATAATGTGGCGACACCCTCTATTGGCTTGAGAGGAGTTCAGTTATAGTTGGACTATAACTTATTGTTCATTAGATGGATCAATAGTACATGAGGAGTTAAAAGTAAACTACAAGGACAAAACGGTAATTCTGGTTCAGTTTTACTTATGAGCAATTTATGAAGGGTCAACGCACGGTTGATTGGTTATATTCAATGGACACAGAATTATATTTGTAGCACGAAGAGTGCAGTTATTGGTCTTTAGTAGAGTGACCGGCAATTAATGGAAGTTGATTAATTTAATCAAAAAGTATAATTAATTAATCAATCAAGTACCATTAGAGCTTCAATTTATATGTCTATAAGGTCCCCTCATTAGCTCAATTGGGATGAGAATCGAATTAATTTTTTATTAATTTGAATTGTTCAAATTAATAAAGGGAATTAATTATATAAGATATAACAGACATAAAATTAATTTGAGATATAATTAATATAATGTATATGATACATTATAATATAAAGTTTTATTTGAGAGGAATTAAATATTTGAATATGATTCAAATATAATTGGATGAATGTGATTCATATAAAAACTATAGATTAAATTTAATATGAATGTAATTCATATTAAATACTATAGGTTAAATGAGAGAATATTAAATTATAGGTTATATTATATGTGTAATAATATAAATTATAGCATACGCGTTATATTAGATATAACATATAGTTTTAATATTATTGAATTGGTTAATTTATATATATATTTATTTATTTATTTATTATTTTAATTTAAAATGTTTTTAAATTAATTTTTCTTCTAGGAAGTTATTTTAATAAATCCTTCCCCTTGATTCTCTCATTGAACGTGGAAATGGGGAGTTTTTCTGGTGTATTATTCATCTTCTTCGTTCACTTAAATGTAGAAGACAATCTCTCCCAATTTAACTTTTCTGTGAAGAATTCTTACTCTAAAGTACAAATAAAATTTCTTCCCTCCCAAAATTAATTTTCGCAAGCCCACACACTTTACTCAATTCTCACCATTTGAGAATACTAATAACAGGCAGAAATGCACGTTATCATAGTGCTAAGTTCTTAAACAATGCTGGCTTGCGTTGATAAAATATGTTAGATTGCGTCCAAAAAGCATTAAATTCATAACATTGCGGTTGCATCTGTTCATCGCATAGAAACAGTTAATTTTTGTATTTTTATACAGAATGTGCATTAACACAAGGCGAAAAGAGCTATCATAAGAAATCAACGGACGAGCACAGCATTACCGCAAAGCTTTGCGGTGATTTGTGTTCGCAAACATCTACTCAAGAAAGATTGCCGCATGGAGCCGGTGCAACTTGGTGGGCGCATCTGAGTGAAAGGCATAATTAATCACGATGGGACAGAAAGCTGATGACAGTCGAATCCGAATTAAGTAGACAGCCGCTAACGATAACAAGTACATTCAGCTTTTCGGTGACAAATATTCAACGCATCAATCAGGGAATTAAAGCTATCCCATCTGTGCAATCATAAGAGAGAAGCCACCTTTCACCCTAGAAGCTCTGTAAATAACAAAGGCATCCTTCAAAAAAAGGGTTCACCAGCTTACGAGTTCGGAGAGTTAGAGAATTTTTCCTTAGATAGTTTAGCCTTGTTCTTAGATTTTCTTTAATTCTAAGGCGGAAGCGAGAGAAGGAAGTTGTGTCGATAGATCGTTCCGGTAAGCTTGAGAGAGCGTCGGAACCTTCAAGATCAAAGAGAGGGCCAGCTCCTGCGGAAGCAGGAATATCTTTTGAACCGAATAGAGATTGCTAGTGTAAAAGTCTCGGTCAGCAAGGGATTTCTACCAGGCTCTCTACCTTTATCTTCTATTGTTATTTTGTACTCAAACTCATTTATAGAAATGGAATTTACTTCTCTATATCTGTTCACTCTCTATTTCTTACGCATGAGTAGATAAATTTGTTGAATGGGTTGAGAAGCACTTAGCTAGCATAATTGGGGATCTTCATTCTATGCGATTATCTTGTATTATGTATGCTTCATTCGTCCATTAGAAATACTCGGGAGGGTAGTTTAAGGATAGGATCTAGACTTGGAAAAGTCAAGTTAGAATCTAGACTCGGGAGAGTCAGATTAGAACGCATAATCAAGAGGTAGGAGCTTAGGAATAAGCACTGTTTGCTATTAACGCATCGCATGCATCTTAGAGATAGCATATGATTGTGTGCGGTCACCTTGCCTTTGTGCATTTTGCATCATCGCATAGGAAAAGAGTAGAGACTTAGGAATAAGCTCTATGGACACTTTTGCATTCAACACATATGTCCTATACTTAGGAGCACCGCATTTGTATTGGAAAATGACTTGCTGTGCATGGTTGTAGCATGATCGCATAGTCTGACGCATTCCCAAGTAATGCTAGCTAAAGACCTTCTCAATTCGTTCATCCACATACTCAATGCATCTATTACACAACTAAACTTTCCTCAAATCTGCCGCATTTGTTTATTTTTCATTATCGCAATCAATAAAACCAAACAACTATTTGAGTTACCGATTACTGCAAAGTTTTCTAAAAATAACGCATCAAATTTTTGGAACCGTTGCCAGGGACTTCGGCAAAATAGTGTGTTAACGGTAATTTTTCTGATTTCTTTGCAGACTCTCAATCTCTGGCGAATTACGACCCGAAGATTGAGAGGATGTTCAAATGGAGATTAAGAGACCGGCAACAACAATATTCAGATAAAGAAGAGATGGCGCAGTAGCTTGGAAACGGAGCACCAAACGAAAATAACGTCATGGCGATTCCAATCCTGCTGGAAAACGATCGCAATAGGCCCATTAGAGACTATGCATTGCTAAACCTTTGTGATTTCTCTCCAGGAATCATGAGGCCTACCCTCGATGGAAGCAGATTCAAAATGAAACTGGTGATGTTGCAGATGATCCAGACCGCAGCACAATTCGGAGGACGGTGTGGCAAGGACTCGCACACCTACCTCCGAAGCTTTATAGAAATTCGCAATACTTTTCTGTTCCCAAACATCTCTACTAAAGAAGTTGGACTAACTTTGTTTCCATTTTCTCTTTGTGATCAGGTAAGAAAATGGGTGTATTCCCTCGAGCCAAGAGAGATCACTTCATGGGAATGGGTCGTAGAGAAATTTATGAAGAAATACTTCCCACCTACTGATAATGCTAGACAAAGAAAACTCATAACTAATTTTTAACAAGACATGGACGAATCGCTCAGTGATGCTTGGACGAGGTTTAAGAGATTGGTCTGGGAATGTCCACACGATGGATTGCCAGACTGCCCTCAGATGGAAATCTTTTATCATGGTTTAAATCCCGTTTCGTATACCGCTGCCAATGTGGAAGCCGCTGGTGATCTGCTTGACAAAACGTATGAGAATATCTTGGATCTCATCTCTAAAAATCACGAGGATTTGAGAGAGAGTGATCAGAGACTGAGAATCAAGGATAATGACGCAAGTAATGATGCTATTACTTCACTACAGAATCAGGTGACAGCAATGATGAACTTAATTTAGGAATATCGATCAGCAGCCCAACACCGCAAAATAGGCAATTAAACACAATTAGTCAAAATATCACAAGGTATGCAACTTGCAATGATGGGCACACAATGGAAGAATGCCCACAGAATCCACAACCTATTTACTTTGTGAAAAATAATCCATTTTCTAATACCTACAACCTGGGTGGAGAAACCACCCCAATTTTGCATGGAAGAATTAGTAGCAGAATTTCCAATCTGTGGCACAAAAAGATGGGCCACTTGGATTCTTCCCCCGGAACAATGGTCAGACAAGAAATCAAGGCAGTAGCTCGCAACCGCCACAATCATCCTCCTTGGAGACCTGTTGAAGCAATACATAGAGAAAAACGAAATTGTGCTTCAAATTCAGGCTACGTCTATCTGCAATCTAGAATTACAGATGGGCCAGATTGCAAGCAATCTAAAGAACAGACCACAAAGGGCTCTGCCGAGTTCAACAGAACTCCCACACAACCATAGGAGATCAGGTAAAGAGCAATGTCAAGTCGTGACATTGCAAAGTGGAAAAGTTGTGGAGGGAGAAAGAAAGGAGCCTAGCCAGATTACTCCAATTGCTGCAGAACCTGAAATTGCGGTGACACAAGAAGAAGAAGGAGAAAAAGAAGCAATAGAGCTAGAAGTTGCGTCCACCTCAAAGCCAACAGAGAAGATGACTGTGAGAGTACAGTTACCACCTTTCCCGCAGAGATTAAGAAAGAAAAAGATGAAGAGGTACAGTACCAACGCTTTCTGTCTATGTTAAAATAATTACATATTAATATTCCATTCACTGAAGTGATTGAGGAGATGCCTGCATACGTGAAGTTTCTAAAGGAAATGGTAACCAAGAAGAGGGGAGTTGGTAAGTTTGTCACGGTGGTGTGAAATCCATAATTCCATCGAAGATGAGCGATCCTGGGAGCTTTACTATACCTTGCTCCATAGGAGGACTGTACATCGGGCAAGCCTTGTGTGACCTTGGAGCCATCATCAATTTGATGCCTCTGTCGATCTTTAAGCAGCTAAATGTGGCGCCCACGACCGTGACTCTCCAACTCGCAAATAGATCTCTGATCACTATAGACAAATTCATCCAGAGGGGAAGGTGAAGAACATGCTGATCACTATAGACAAATTCATCCTACCAACCGACTTCATCATCTTGGATTACGAGGCCGGAAAAGATGTGCCCATCATCCTAGGGCGACCGTTTTTATCAACAGGTCGTGCCCAGATTGATGTGCATAAAAAGGAGATCACTTTGAGCATAAATGGACAGAAGTTCAAGTTCAACATCATCCGTGCCATGAAGTTTCCTGACGATGAAGACCTGCCTGACTCAAACGATGACCAGAATTTGATTGAAGAAGAAAAGCTTGATGAAGAGAATGAAGAAGAGGATGCAAGTGCATCCATTGCTGCTTGTAATGCGATCATAACAAAAACAAGCAAGGAAGAAGAGATGACCGCAAACCGAGAAGAAGAGCTAACAGAAAAAGAAGAAAGAAAAAAAACTTAATTGTCTCTAGTAGAACCACCAACAATGGAATTAAACACCCTGTCGAACCACCTCAAGTACGCATTTTTGGGGCATAATGAGAAGCTGCAGTAATTATTTCCTCCGAACTTAACGAAGACCATGAGAATGCATTGATGAGCATTCTAAGGAAACATGTGCGAGCAATTGGATGGATGCTCGTCGACATTCAAGGAATCAGTCCAGCATACTGTATGCACCGAATTTGTCTTGAAGAAAACCATAAGGCAACGATCGAACATCAATGCAGGCTTAATCCTGCGATGAAAGAGGTTGTTAAAAAGGAGATCATTAAATGGTTATATGTGGGCATTATTTATCCTATAGTAGATAGCACGTGGGGCAACCCTGTTCAGTGTGTGCCAAAAAAGGGTGTCATGACGGTAGTCTCAAACGAAAATAATGAGCTAATACCGCAAAGGATCGCCACTGGGTGGCGCATTTGCATGGACTACCGCAAGCTGAATGTGTCAACAAAGAAAGATCATTTCCCTCTACCGTTCATTGATCAAATGCTAGACCGTCTAGCAGGAAATGACTTTTACTACTTTCGGGATGGCTATGCCAGGTATAATCAGATTATGATTGCTCTAGAAGACCAAGACAAGACAACATTCAACTGCCCATCGCCGTACGCCATTCGGCCTCTACAATGTGCCAAGCACATTCCAAATGTGCATAATGGCCATCTTTTCAGACTATCTTGAGGTCTTTGTTGAAATCTTCATGGACGACTTCTTTGTTTATGGGCACACCTGATAACTGGCAGAAATTCCAGTTATTATAAGCCTGTTATTTAGAATTATGAGAGCTAACAGGTAGAAAACATAGTGATAATACTTAAAATTTGTGAAAATTTGAGTTTTGCGTCGATAAGCACCTAAAACCTCACTGACCCAATATTATGCGTTATTCCATGCCAAAGTGTCTATTTTTGTAGCTATCGCAGGAATCAAACGCATGCGTTTGAAGCAATCATAGAAAAACGCATGCGTTGAAGCCAGACGACCATAAAAGACGAACGCAGACGGCAACCCTATGCGTCCAATGCATGGAAGTTGCAGTAATCGCATGCGTCCAACGCATGGAAAATGCGGTGAACAAATAGAGATTGTGGCTACGAATTGACAGCCATAATAGAAGATCGTAAGATGGGTAAAACGCGTTGATAACTTCAGCTAAATTCAGCTCGGACACATATCTTGGGAGTATCAACAAGATAAGGCGATATGACAATGCCCATACCACAACAAAAGCAGCGAAGAGCAATACCTTCATCATTACAGCTGTTGGCGTCCAAATTCTATAAATAGCCCTTGAGATCTTCATTTTGAGACATCCGAGCTTCTGGCTCAAGGCAGAAGTTTGTGATCACAGATGAGAGCTTGAAAGAGATTTCTAGTGAGAAGTCTTCATCTCCACAACCCAAACCGAGTGACGATTGGAGCATTCGCTAGAGATAGAGCTTGAGAGAGACATCTCCACCATTCAACCATGGCACCACTGGCAGCCTTGACGTAGAGTCCTTCATCTCCCTTCTAATCTCTGTATTGTATTACATTTTAGCTTGAGATATTAAGATATTTTATGATCAATGAAAATCTTAATTCCTTCATTACCGTATTCTTCATCATCTTCATCTCTATCATAGTTTATCTTTAGCGTTTATTTATCAAAGTCAATCGCATGCTTAATCATGTAGCCTAGAGATAGGACGCATGTAGCAACCCACCGAGAGGTGTGCATTGTGCGAGTATACTGAGTTAATCCTCTTTGCTTGGTGACAGGCTATGGCAACGCCTGTCTATGGGATGCTGCATTGCTTGTCTATAAGTTAAATAGCCGCGTCTAACTGCCTGAGAAGGTAAGGGATGGAACGCACTAAGCAAGGTTCGTATTGTTCCAAGAGATAGGCACAATCTTATGCTCGACGCAACCATGCACTATAGAGATATAGTCATGTGGCTGACCACCGAGAGGTATGATGCGTTAGTGCAACGAGTTGAGATTACTAGGGCGATTTAAGATAGTAAACATTACTATGCATTATTGGTTGTTGTGTCTCTACTTATTCTCATTGCAAGTCTTCTATTGATCAATCTGTTTAGTTAGGAGTAAGAGTAGTGTGTAAAACATTTAAACCTTCTTCGCTTTCTTTTTATTCTTATTCATCGCCTCAAACGCATCACTTCACAAATATTATTGAGTGACAAGTCCCCGTGTTCGACCTCGGATTATCCGAGAAACTTGGGTTTGTGTTATACTTGGGACAAGCGTAAGAAAACTTGTGATAGGAATGTGTGATCATTGCATGCTAAGATTAACACATCATCATTCCAACACATGACTTCAGACGCATGGGAACAAATGCATCAGTTATGTCTAACGCATGATTTCATGTTCAAACGCATCCGTCCTCAAATGATAAAAATTAAACAAAACAAACGCGTCCCTAAACTATCTCAACAACACCTATGAAGTTTGTCTAGCCAACCTGGAGAAGATACTGAAAAGATGCGAGGAGAGGAATCTCGTTCTTAACTGGGAAAAATGTCATTTTATGGTAAAGGAGGGCATCGTGTTGGGGCACAAAAATTCTTGGGACGGGTTGGAGGTGGATAAATAAAAAATAGAAGCAATTGAAAAACTTCCACCTCCAACAAGCGTGAAGGTTATACGAAGTTTCTTGGGGCATGCTGGATTCGACAGACACTTTGTCAAAGACTTTTCGAAAATAGCACGACCACTGAGTGCGTTATTGGAGGCTGACAGAAAATTTGACTTTGACAACAATTTCCTCAACGCATTCAGAATTTTGAAGGATGCGCTGACTACCGTACCCTTGTTAATTGCACCTGATTGGACACTTTCTTTTGAATTGATGTGCGATGCAAGCGGGTATGCGTTGGGAGCCGCTTTAGCACAGAAGAGAAAAACAATCTTACATCCCATTGCATATGCGAGTAAGACATTAAATCCTGCTCAGACCAATTACACCACCACAGAGAAAGAGCTACTTGCGGCAATTTTTGCGTTGGAAAAATTTAGAGCATATCTACTGAGAACAAAGGTACTCATCCATACTAATCTTTCGGTAAGAAAGTATTTAATGACAAAGAAGGACGAAAATCGGAGGTTGATCAGATGGGTTCTCCTCCTTCAAGAATTTGACATAGAAATAATTGATCGAAAGGGGACGGAGAACCAAGTTGTAGATCACTTATCCAGATTGAAAAACCTTGAGGTTGACCGCGATGAGTCAGAGGTGAGTGCAATGTTCCCAGATGAGCAACTGTTCCATATTGAAGAATTACCTTGGTATGCTGACATAGTCAACTATTTGGTTTGCGAACAATTTCCTGAAGATTATACCTATCACCAACAGAGGAAGCTCAAACATGAATGCAGATATTATTATTGGGATGAGCGAATCTGTATAAAAAGGGGGCAGACCAGATTCTGCGACTATGCGTACCAAATGCTGCTCAACAACGCATATCATCGCAATGTCATAACACACCATATGGTGGGCACTTTGGAGGACAGCGCACCGTAGCTAAGGTTTTACAAAGTGGATTCTTTTGGCCAACATTGTTTAAGGATGCAGCTGACTACATCATGAACTGTGATCAGTGCCCGCATAAGTAACATTTCGTGGAAACATGCAATGCGAACATCATCTTGGAGCTTGAGTTGTTCGACGTATGGGGTATTGACTTCATGGGACCATTCCTTCCATCAAATGGTAAAAATTATATTTTGTTAGCCATCAACTATGTATCCAAGTGGGTAGAGGCAGTGGCATGCACCGCAAACGATGCGGCGACAGTCTCTCAATTCCTGAAGAAAAACATTTTCACTCGTTTTGGCACTCCACGTGCCATAATAAGTGATGAAGGGCCCCACTTTGTCAATCATACTGTCAAGGAGCTACAGTGCAAATATAACATTCTCCACAAAGTGGCTACCACATACAATCCACAGACGAATGGTCAAGCTGAGGTGTCCAATCGAGAAATTAAGCTGATACTTGAGATGGTAGTGAGGCCTTCGCAGAAGGATTGGGCAATAAAGCTCGACGATGCATTGTGGGCATACCGGCCTGCATTTAAAACACCCATAGGTATGTCCCCGTATGCGTTGGTATTTGGCAAGGCATGTCATTTGCCTCTGGAGCTGGAATACAAATTAATGTGGGCGGTGAAGAAGCTAAACTTTGACTTGGAGAAAGCAGGAGAAGCACAAAAACTTCAACTGGTTGAGCTGGAGGAATGGAGAATGAGCGCATATGAAAATGCAAAGATCTACAAAGAGCTCGCAAAGCCCTGGTATGACAAACACATATGCGGTAAAAATCTCCATGTGGGACAAAGGGTCTTGTTCTTCAATTCATGACTACGGCTCTTTCCTGGCAAGTTAAAATCGCGCTGGTCCAGACCCTTCATCATTAAAGAAATATTCCAACATGGTGCGGTAGAGCTGATTACTGAAGATGGGAGCTGTACGTTTAAGGTTAATGGGCAGCGAGTTAAGGCATATTGCGGGGGTGAATTTTAGCAAAGAAAGACCTTTGTAGACCTAAAAAACCCGGAATAAAGAAAAATGGAGTGGCCCCTACACTGACAAGCAACATCATCGGGGGCGCAAGTCTTATGGAGTATTCTTTGTTTGGTTCTTGAACTCTCATTTCTTTGACACTTTAATCATCATTTATCTACCTGCATTTTACTTATTACTTCTCTAAAAAAAATGTTGTTTTCTTTAAAATTATTTGACCCTCTCACTGTTTTTCTTGCAACGATCGAGGCACAGGATTGCAGTGGTGTTACACAAAGAAGCAACTTGTTTTATTCCATCAACGCAATCCAAAGAAGATAGACCGCAGCAAAGAATGATGCATCAATACACAATGCGGGCGACAACGCAAATTTGGGGGTTGTATTCGTCCTTAACTTTATTTCAAATTTTGCACTATCGCATCGCATTTTAGTTTTAAAAGTTTTATCACCGCATCCTCTTTGATTATCGCAATCATTTGACATGGATAAATTTAGTAAGTTACCGCATGCTGTCTCTTTGCCAATTATGATTTCAATGATGAAAAACATGCTTCTAATTCTTCCGTATATACTAGAGTCAACTTAATTTTAAGACAGTCACCTCATGAAATATTTTTAGAAGTTAGGGGTCTACTAGCTTTCTTTCAAACTCTCTTTACGAAGCTTTCTGAGAACATCGCATGACTTCTTTCAATCTTTTGGCAATGAGGACATTGCCGCATTTTAAATTTAGGGGTGAGGTATTTATTTTCAACCTTGCTATTTTCTATAAAAAAAAAAAATTGAGAATAACAACTCCACTATCAATGCAATGGAGAAACCCATGTTGATAAGAGTTAAGCTATGAAAGACACTTACCCGTAGTTTGATGTCTGCATGACACACGTGGGGGCAAGCCAAAACGAAAGTAAGTCGCCAAAATCAACGCATAAATATAATGACCGCAACTCCGCTGCCAAGTAGGTATAAGTTTAGTCTGAGAAAGAGCGTATTGCTCGTAGTTGGTTGTCCGCATGACACACGTGGGGGCAAGCCAAAATGAAGGCAAGGCACTTGTATCAGCGCAAGGTCAGAAAAATAATAATGTCAAGAAATATGCAAGAATAAAATCATTTGACACCCTGGTGGAGAAGTTTTCTTTTTGAAATAAGTCATGCGATGTCCGGAATTTAGTAAAGTCCTTTTGAAGGTTAAGCTTGCGGTCCCTAGGTCTTAGAAATATTTTAAGAGGAAACTTGAATAAGACTTAAGGAAATTTTGGTATATAGGATTTGAACGAAGTATCCTTGAGAAATCTACGAAAAGAGAATTGTGTTCGACTTGCCAAAGGAAATCTTTTGCTTATTCTTGAGGACAAGCATTGTTTAAATTTGGGGGTGTGATAACGGGCAGAAATGCACGTTATCATAGTGCTAAGTTCTTAAACAATGCTGGCTTGCATTGATAAAATATGTTAGATTGCGTCCAAAAACCATTAAATTCATAACATTGCGGTCGCATGTGTTCATCGCATAGAAACAGTTATTTTTGTATTTTTATGCAGAATATGCGTTGATGCAAGGCGAAAAAAGCGATCATAAGAAATCAACGGACGAGTGCAACATTACCGCAAAGCTTTCGGTGATTTGTGTTCGCAAACATCTACTCAAGAAGGATTGCTGCATGGAGCCGGCACAACTTGGTGGGCACATCTAGGTGAAAGGCATAATTAATCACAATGGAACAGAAAGCTGATGACAGTGGAATCCGAATTAAGTTGACAGTCGCTAACGATAACACGTACATTCAGCTTTTCGATGACAAATATTCAGCGCATCAGTCAGGGAATTAAAGCCATCCTATCTGTGCAATCAGAAGAGAGAAGCCGACTTTCACCCCGGAAACTCTATAAATACCGAAGGCATCCTTCAGAAAAGGGGTTCACCAGCTTACGACTTCGGAGAGTGAGATAATTTTTCCTTAGATAGTTTAGCCTTGTTCTTAGATTTTCTTTTATTCTAAGGCGGAAGTGAGAGAAGGAAGTTGTGCCGATAGATCGTTCTGGTAAGCTTGGGAGAGCACCGAAACCTTCAAGATGAGAGAGGGCCAGCTCCTGCGGAAGCAGGAATATCTTTTGAACCGAATAGAGATTGCTAGTGTAAAAGCCTCGATCAGCAAGGGATTGCTACCAGCTTTCTACCTTTATCTTTCATTGTTATTTTGTACTCAAACTCATTTATAGAAATGGAATTTACTTCTCTATATCTGTTCACTCTCTGTTATTTATGCATGAGTAGATAAATCTGTTGAATGGGTTGAGAAGCACTTAGCTAGTATAACTGGGGATCTTCATTCTATGCGATTATCTTGTATTATGTATGCTTCATTCGTCCATTAGAGATACTCGAGAGGGTAGTCTAAGGATAGAATCTAGGCTTGAAAAAGTCAGGTTAAAATCTAGGCTCGGGATAGTTAGATTAGAATGTATAATCAAGAGGTAGGAGCTTAGGAATAAGCATTGTTTGCTATTAACGCATCGCATGCATCTTAGAGATAGCATATGATTGTGTGCGGTCACCTTGCCTTTGTGCATTTTGCATCATCGCATAGGAAAAGAGTAGAGACTTAGGAATAAGCTCTATGGACACTTTTGCATTCAACACATATGTCCTATACTTAGGAGCACCGCATTTGTATTGGAAAATGACTTGCTGTGCATGGTTGTAGCATGATCGCATAGTCTGACGCATTCCCAAGTAATGCTAGCTAAAGACCTTCTCAATTCGTTCATCCACATACTCAATGCATCTATCAGACAACTAAACTTTCCTCAAATCCGCCGCATTTGTTTATTTTTCATTATCGATCAGTAGCCCAACACCGCAAAATAGGCAAGTAAACGCAATTAATCAAAACACCACAAGGTGTGTGACTTGCGGTGATGGGCACACAATGGAAGAATGCCACAGGATCCACAGCCTATTTACTTTGTGAAAAATAATCCATTTTCTAATACCTACAACCCCAGGTGGATAAACACCCCAATTTTGCATGGAAGAATTAGCAGCAGAATTTCCAATCTGTGGTACAAAAAGAGGGGCCACCTGGATTCATCCCGGAGAACAACGGTCAGACAAGCAATCAAGGCAGTAACTCACAACCGCCGCAATCATCCTCCTTAGAGAGCCTGTTGAAGCAGTATATAGAGAAAAACGAAACTGTGTTTCAAAGGCAGGCTACGTTTATCTGCAATCTAGAATTACAGATGGGCCAGATTGCAAGCGAGCTACAAACAAACCGCAAGGGGCTCTGCCGAGTTTAACAAAACTCCCACACAACCTGGGAGGATCAGGTAAAGAGCAATGTCAAGTCGTGACATTGCGAAGTGGAAAAGGTGTGGAGGGAGAAAGAAATGAGCCTAGCCAGATTGCTCCCATTGCGACGGAACCTGAAATTGTGGTGACACAAGAAGAATAAGGAGAAAATGAAGCAATAGAGCCAGAAGTTGCATCCAGCTCAAAGCCAACAGAGAAAGGGACCGTGAGAGTACAGTTACCACCTTTCCCGCAGAGACTAAGAAAGAAAAAGAATGAAGAGGTACAGTATCAACGTTTCCTATCTATGTTAAAACAATTACATATTAATATTCCATTCAATGAAACGATTGAGGAGATGCCTGCATATGTGAAGTTTCTGAAGGAAATGGTAACCAAGAAGAGAGGAGCTTGTAAGTTTGCCACGGTGGTGTTAACACAGAGTTTGAAATCCATAATTCCATCGAAGATGAGCGATCCTGGGAGCTTTACTATACCTTGCTCCATAGGAGGACTGTACATCGGGCAAGCCTTGTGTGACTTTGGACCCAACATCAATTTGATGCCTCTGTCGATCTTTAAGCAAATGAATGTGGGGCAACTTGCGTCCACGACCGTGACTCTCCAACTCGCAGATAGATCTCTGGTGCACCCAGAAAGGAAGGTGAGGACGTGCTGATCACCATCGACAAATTCATCCTACCAGCCAATTTCATCGTCTTGGATTACGAGGCCGACAAAGATGTGCCCATCATCCTGGGGTGGCCGTTTTTATCAACAGATTGTGCCCAGATTGATGTGCATAAAAGGGAGATCATTTTGTGCATAAATGGACAGAAGCTCAAGTTCAACATCATCCGTCCCCGGTCTAAAATGTTGTTTTTAATTATGCATTTGATGTATGGTTAATTTTATTATTTATTATATGTCATAATGTATGTCATATAGAAAAATCGCACATAGGCTATACATTTACTCATGCATCATTTTAATATAAATGTTACATTATAAAGTTGCATGAATTGTGTGTTAAATATGCTCATGCATCATATTGAATAAATGTTATAAAGTTTGATTGCATGCATAAATAACATTGCCATGCATCATATTATATTATAAATGATATAATATATAGTTTACATGTATGGATCTATGTTATTTATTTTACATTCCTTTAGTATATAATTGTTATATATGGTTTGTAATGAAAAATAAAATGCATGATGCATGACACTACTTTAGTATATTATAATTGTTATATTTTATAAAGTATTTCATTAAATGCATGGTTAGGTTTTAATTGTTTGATTTAATCTTTATAATAGTTATAAGTTTAATGAAATTAGAATTAAAATCTATAACAAAGAGTTGCATGCTAACATAGGTTAAACATTTTTTAAATAGTTTTAAATTGGTTTCACTCTAAAACATGTTCATAAATATTTCTAATGAAATTAAAAAAAGGTTTAATCTTTTATTTTAGTTTAATAGGATTAAATTGGATTTGCATAAAAGATTAAATTTATAACAAATAACTATAAGAGACCTTTGTCTTAGGACAGTTCTGTCTAGGCTAGGGTATTTAAACTGACGGAAACGAAACACACCTACCTGGGAACTGACCTAGAAGGTGAATTAGATAGATTTGTTACAAGCATGCAATGAGTGATTATAGTTTGTTAAAGTGTTTAATGAACATAAATCAACGTGTTAAACCTTCCAAAATAAATGTCACATCGAGCAAAGTTAACAAACGCTAAGTAAACATAATTAGCCATATTTTTCCAAAATAAATGTCATATATGATGCTTTGTTTTTCTTTCACGTTTCTTCCTAAAAGATACCTTTGTTTGTGTCCCCCTACGAGTGGTGTTTGCATAGGTCAATATCAAGGTGAATTGAGAGATTGTTTATTGTAAGTGGGAGAGGGAGATGTGTCAACACATCCCACGGTCTCTCTCATTAGTTTGTAGTAAAGTTTCATGTTCGGCCTCAAGACATCTTTGCTTGTGTCCCCTTACGGATGACATTTGCATGAATTTTTACTAAAACTCCAAAAATGGATAGAATTGCTTTAGTTTTTGCCCCAATCGGTTTTTCCTTACGGTTGGCTCATTGGGGCAAAACTCTAGAATCTAAGATGAGGAGTTAATAATTTCTGGACCAAACAATGGTGACTAATAATTAATAGTAATTTTAGTTGAGATTGTCCCAATTTAGTGAAGGGGTAACTGATCACCCTATGGTGGTTTTTATCCTACCTCACTGAAGCATCATTGAAAATTCATGTCCCATAGGGTGCATTATTTTACTTTGTTAAATTGATTGATTGTTTAATTGGGTAATGCAAATATAACTAATATAAATAAATTGTATGTTTTCAGCAATTTCAAAATGACAAGTATTACGTTAAACTTTCTTTCCACCAATAAATTAATAGCGATAACTACACAACATGGAAAAATACTTTCAATACTATGCTTATAACCGATGATTTGCGATTCGTCATCGTTGATGAGTGTCTCAAATCCCACCTTTCAATGCAACCCAAAAAGTTCGGAAGGCATTTGAGCGATGGGTCAGGGCGAATGAAAAGGCCCGAGCGTACATCTCGGCTAGCTTATCTGAAGTTTTGGCCAAGAAACATGAACCGATGCTCACTGTTCGTGAGATCATGGAGTTCCTAAGGGAATTGTTTAGGCAACCGTCCACACAACTCTACCATGACGCTATAAAATATATCTTCAATGCCCGGATGCAAGAAGGAGTCTTTGTTCGTGAACATATTCTTAACATGATGGTCCACTTTAACATGGCAGAGATGAATGGATCTATCATCGATGAAGCTAGTCAGGTTATCTTTATTTTAGAAACTTTACCTAAGAGTTTCTTCTAGTTTCATAGTAATACTGTTATCAATAGAATTGACTACAACCTGACACCCTACTGAATGAGTCTTAGACTTATCAATTCTTGATGAAATTCAAGGAACAGAAACACAAGGGTAAGGCAAATGTTTCCTCGTCCTCCAAAAAGGTCTACAGAGGTTCGACCTTTGGAACTAAGTCTATATCTTCTTCCCCTAGCAATAAAAAGTGGAAGAAGAAGAAGGGAGGTCAAGGGAAAGCTAACCCCACTACTACCTAATAAGGCAAGAAGACCAATGTTGCAAAGGGAATATGTTTCCATTGCAACGAAAAGAAACACTAGAAGAGGAATTGTCCCAAATATTTGGCAGGCCAAACAAGGTAGATATGATTTACTTTGTTAGAAACTTGTTTAGTGGGGGATGACGATTTTGCCTAGATAATTGATTCAAGTGCCACTTGTTGCAGTTGATGCCCTAAATTTTGTAGGGTCATAAAGTTTGTAAACCTTGTACAAACAAACTTGTAAGTGATTTTTGATATATGATATTTTATTCACTTTGTCTATGAAATATATGATATTTTAGTTGCATTAACCACAAACCAATAAACTAACATCCAAGGTTATCGTTGTAACTTAAACGTGTATATGGAGACATACAGATGGATCATGTTTAAGTGATAACTTAAATGGTCTGTAGTATATGGATAAGTCTAGGTACTTTATCCTGGTGACACTACGAGTATGGCTTGCTTTGTAGGTGTTACAAATGTTGTAAAATGCTACAAATGATCTGATCCTGATCATTCATGTATTAGACATGTGAGCAGGGATATTCTATACAAAGAAGTTTGTATACGACCGAACTACAAATTGTTTAGTCTCGTTATATAACGTCGTTAATAATAGAGACTTTCATTTCACTAGGATGACCATAGGTAACATGACCTTAATCCTGAGTGAGTTGTGAACTCTTGCCTATGAGGGCGGTCTTTTGATTTGTATAGGTGAGAGTGGCCAGATCACCAACTCAACAAGCCTACCATTTTGGGGATTCGTCTGATCAAGGAGCTGGAAACTCAGGTGCACAAGATGGAATTCACTCCTTCCCTGAAGTAGGGGTAAGTAGATAAACTACTCCCTTAAGGGTTAATTCCAGGTCTTGAACAATGTGACGCCACATCCTCTCCTGGTCCGAGAGGGGTTTAGTCATAGTGGGACTATGATCTATTGTTCATTAGAGGGATCAGTGGTACTTAAGAAGTTAGATGTAACTACAGGGGCAAAACGATAATTTAGCCCAGTTGCACTTACGAGCAATTTGTGGAGGATCATCATACTTTGATTGGTTATATCCAATGGACATGGAAATATATTTGTAGTGCGAAGAGTGTAGCTATCGATCTTTAGTAGAGTGCCCGACAGTTAACGGATGGTGGATAATGTGATTAAAGAATTTAATTAATTATCCACGTACCATTGAAGCTTCAAACCACAGGTCGATAAAATCCCCTTGGTAGCTCAAAAGAATTTAGTTGAGAATCAGTTTTTGGGTTAATTTGAAATGTTCAAATGAATAAGAGGGAATTTAATTATATATGATATATTTGGAGAAATAAATATTTGAATATGATTCAAATATATTTTCTATGAATAAGATTTATAGTTGTTAAATTTAATATAAATATGATTTATATTAAATGCCATAAAATAGAGATAAAGAACTATAGTTTATATTGTATATGATACAATATTAAAACTATAGGTTATAAATATAATATGATAAGTTGGTTTTCATATTTATTTATACTATTAATTATTTTGAATAATTAATCTCATTCTCTCTAACCACCTTATTGGGAAGTTAAGTAGTTTTTGTGGCAAATATGGATAAATAAAATATGATTTTATTTTTCCCATAATCCGAGTTACACGACAAACACAAAGATCTATACGATAGAATGAGAGAGCATAGACGATAGGATCATAGTCTACACGATTGAGTGATCTTGCTATACGATAGTCTTCTTCTTCCTCAATAGTCTTCCTTCTGCAAACTCCTAAACTCCCTCCTAACCAAAATAGTCAGAGTCCACCACTCCTAGGTTCTCATCCTGAGAATACTAAGGAAAACAAGTGGTAGTGTCCTCTCTCTTTAGGTCGAGTTCTGTTGTTTGTTCGAGGAGTTCGTGTTTGTTTGAGGAGTTTGTAATAGTTCGAGGGATTTACATGAACAAGAGTTCTTCAAAGGTATAATCACTTGAACCTTGTTTCTTATTCAAAAGAATGCTGTAATTTTTATTGAGATGCATAAATTGTATGTTTTACTATAAATATTTGTTTCAATCGAAATGGGATTTAGACGATCTGCTTCCACTCATAGGTTCTTTGTAAAAACAAGTTCCTTCAATTGGTATCAGAGCGAGGTTGTGGTTCTAATTCCAAATTCCATTTTCTGTATTGAAATCATTTACAATTTGGTGGGTTTTAATTTATGCATTGTGTTTAATCCTTAAATGTATGTGGATGGCTCGTTGATGGATGTTTCGGGATAGTTTGTCTTTGTAGTTCGATGACTAAAAAGACCTCTTACTGGAAAAGATCATAAGGCCAAAGAACCTCTAGAGCTAGTGCATTCAGACCTTTGTAGTTCGATGAATGTAAGAGCCAAGGGAGGTTATAAATATTTCATCACTTTCACTAATGATTATTTTAGGTATGGGTATATTTTTTATTATGCACAAGAAGTCTTAGTCCTTTGAAAAGTTCAAAGAATTCAAGGCTGGAGTTGAAAACGCATTAAATAGAACGATTAAAACACTTCGATCTAATCGAGGTGGAGAGTTTTTGGATACCCTTTCCAGAATTAGTTGATAGAACATGGAATAGTTTGCC
>NC_052355.1:23709738-23717129 GCF_009727055.1 Benincasa hispida | reverse complement strand
GGCGCATCATCTATACTTCAAATATTGTTTCCAACTTGGTCGTACAAGCTACAATACGCCCAAGGTAAAAAAGAGTGCCTGCGAAAACACAAAACTCAACAAACTATTAGCTACCAAGTCTTTAGCAACAGTACCAAAAACTTGGTGCGTGGAAAATGGAGAGTAAATATGCGTGCGTCTTATGATGTGCGTTGATCTCCATGGGTCGAGGGTCATGCGTTGGACTAAGAAATATGCAAGATGCTTTAAGAGTGTATGCAATGACCATGTGTTCTTGCCACAAGTTTTCTTGCTTTCTTGCCAAGTATAATGAGAACTCAGGGGTGATCCGAGGTCGAACTCAGGGACTTGTAACTAAATGTTGCGAAGTAATGTGTTTACGGCGAAGAATAAAAGAATAATGAAGTTAAAGGACTATGTGCTACTCCTATTCCTAATTAAACAGATTAAGCAATGAAAGTAGGACTATGAAAGTTGGTAGAGACACAGCAACTGTTAACGCGTAATAAGATGCATGGACAAATAGATAAAATGGTGGAGGAGATGACTTCACCGCATCATCAAGCTTGATCGCAAGGGTAGTCCCAGCCAGCACAAGTTATGCGATCATGCTATACACAAATGCATGCATGCGATGCATATGCGAAAATGTTGATAGAACTTATGTCTAAGTCTCTATTCTTGCTTATGCAATCTAACGCACATAAGACAAGGTGACCGCATACCACCATATCATATTTCTAGGGCGCATGCGATGTGTAAATAGCAGATAGAACTTATTCCTAAGTTTCTACTCTTGCTTATGTGATCCAATCTGACTCTCCCAAGCCTAGATTTGATCTTTAGACTACTCTCCCAAGTATGTCCAAATGATGAATGATGCACTCATAAGACAAGATGAATACATAAAGCATCGTTGACATAAGATTATTCCTATCTCTAGGAACACTGCTTACTTTGCTCAGTGTGTTCCACTACTTACCCTCTCGAGCAGTTAGTCGATGCTGATCAACTCATAGACAAGCGTTGCTTCAGCCTCGCACTAAGCAAAGAGGATTTACTCACTATACTCGCGCAACGCACACCTCTCAATGGTTTGCTACATGCTTCATATGTCTATGCCACATGATTAAGTATGCGATACTCTAGCAATCTTACTTAGTTTGTTGCAATGAAAGTAAGGGATGATAAAGAAGAAGTTAACGAGGATGGAGTTGAAGGAAATAAAAAGATGCATTGATTACAAAAGGTATTAATGTCTTAAGCCAAAATGTAATATAATAAAAAGATAGAAGAGAAGTGGAGGGCTAGATGTAGACAATGTCTTGCTTCTATCAAATGTGTGTCAAGGCTGCCGGTGGTGCCATGGAAGGGCGGTGGAGTAGTCTCTCTCGAGATCTATCTCCGGCAAAGCTCCGGTCGTCACTCGAAATGGTTGAAGGAATGAAGAACTCTCAAAGAATGTCTTCTCACGCTCTCATCTGTGATCACAAGGATCTGCCTTAAGGCAGAAGCTTAAATGCTTTGAATTTGGGCTCTAAGGCTTTATTTATAGAGCTCAATCGCCGACAGCATTAATGGTCTCACTCTGAGTCTCTGTCACTAACGGCACGATGGATCTGCTCTGAATCTCTGCTACTAACGGCGTGGTAGGTGAAATGTCAACATCATCTTTTTTATACTTCCAAGGTATGTGTTCATGCTCGGTTTCCGAAGTACCATCACATTCCATCAACCTTCCAATCACCCTTCTATCATGGTTATTATTCTGTAGCCGCAACCTCCATGCGGTGGACATATGCAATTAATAGCCGCAACATCCATGCGATGAACGTATGCGATCACCTTTGCGATGGTCTGGGATTCACCGCATGCTATCGATTCTTGCGATAGCTACAAAAATAGACGTTTTGTCACATAATAACGCATAATATTGGGTTAGCCGAGATTTTCAATGCCGATCAATGCAAGCTCACTTTTCACATGAATTCTTAGTATAATTACCGCATATTCTACCTTTTAGCCCTCATAATTCTAAATAAAAGGTTACAATAACTTGCATTTCTACCAGTTATCAGTATCCCCCCTTAATCCTTATACTACAGACCTATTTAGGTTATCACTTAAGGCATGATCCACTTGTATATCTCATATACATGCTTAAGTTTACATACAATAACCATGGAGCTTTGATTATTGGATATTAGTAAATTCCAAATACAACTTTATTTTATTCATAACAATGTGTATAGATTGCAAACTACGAGACTCTGGGAGAATTAGGATACAAATCCCAACAGTATGTAGATGATATCCTACCATTAGGAATAATGTAGGCCTATTGACTACAGTTTAGAACTAGCTAGCGACCCAATTCCAAATGATAGATTTGGGAGAGGCTCAGCTTGTTCTTGGTATTAAGATCTTTCGAGATCAAAAGAAAAAAATGCTAACACTATCTAAGGCATCGTATATTGACAAGATGTTGATCAAATATTCGTAGCAAAACTCCAAGAGGGGCCTATTGCCTTTCAGGCACGAAGTTACATTGTCTAAAGCACAGTGTTCTAAGACACCTCAAGAGGTTGAGGATATGAGACAAGTCCTCTATGCATCTATTGTAGGCAATTCAATGTATGCGATGTTATGTACTAGATTTGACATCTGCTATGCAATGGAGATAGTCAGTAGATATCAGTTTAATCCAGGATATGATCATTGGATAGACGTTCAGAACATCCTCAAGTATCTACGGAGAACGAGGGACTACATGCTTGTGTATGGTTCTAAGGATTTGATCCTTATAGGATACATGGACTTTGATTTTCAAACTTATAGAGATTCTTGAAAATCCACTTCAAGATTAGTGTTCACTCTTAATGGAGGTGCTATATTATGGCAAAACACCAAGCAGGGGTGCATCGCGGACTTCACCATGGAGGTTGAGTATGTAGTGGCTTGTGAAGCTGCTAAGGAGGTCGTTTCGCTCAGGAAATTTATAACTGATCTGTAAGTTGTTCCATACATGTCAAATTTCATCATACTTTATTCTGATAATAGTGGTGCTATGGCAAATTTCTGTGAGCCTAGGAGTCATAAGCGCAGCAAGCACATAGAGTGGAAATATCATCACATCCGAGAGATTGTTCATCGAGGGGATATGATTGTCACGAAGGTAGCTTTGGAGCACAACGTTGTTGATTTATTTATGAAGGCCATCATGGCTACAGTGTTTATGGGTCACCTGCAGAGTATGGGTCGATGGGACAGACCACGACTGGACTAGGGCAAGTGGGAGATCTTGTACTGGGAATATTATGCCCTAGTTTATTGTTTTGTATGCTTTTAATTTGGTTATTTTGTCCACCTCACTAGCTATAGAACAAGTGGGAGATTGCTAGGGTTGATGCCCTAAATCTTGTAGGGTTCTATAGTTTGTAAACCTTCTACGAAAAAAACTTGTAAGTGAATTATGATATATAATATTTTATTCACTTTGTCTATGAAATATATGATATTTTAGTAGCATTAACCACAAACCAAAAAACTAACATCCAAGGTTATCGTTGTAACTTAAACATGTATGTGGAGACATACAGGTGGATCATATTTAAGTGATAACTTAAATGGTTTGTAGTATATGGATAAGTCTAGGTACCTTATCCTGGTGACACTACGTGTATGACTCGCTTTGTAGATGTTATAAATGTTGTAAAATGCTACAAATGATCTGATCCTGATCATTCATGTATTAGACATGTGAGCAGGGATATTCTATACAAAGGAGTTTGTATAAGACCGAACCACGAATTGTTTAGTCTCATTATATAACGTCGTTAATAATAGAGACTTTCATTTCAGGTAACATGACCTTAATCCTGAGTGAGTTGTGAACTCCTGTCTATGAGGGCCATCCTTTGATTTGTATAGGTGAGAGTGGCCAGATTTCCGACTCAACAAGCCTACCACTTTGGGAATTCGTCTGATTTGGAAGCTGGAAACTCAACTACAAAAGATGGAATTCACTCATTCCCCGAAGTAGGGGTAAGTAGATAAATTGCTCTCTTAAGGGCGGATTTCAGGTCTTAAACAATATGACACCACACCGTCTCCTGGCCCAAAAAGGGTATAGTCATAGTGGGACAATAATCTATTGTTCATTAGAGGGATGAGTGGTGGTACTTAAGGAGTTAGATATAACTATAGGGGCAAAACGGAAATTTGGCCCAACTGTACTTACGAGCAATTGATGAAGGGTCATCGTATTATTGATTGGTTATATCCAATGAACACAGAAATATATCTGTAGTGCAAAGAATGCAGCTGACGATCTTTAGTGGAGTGCCCGACAGTTAATGGATGGTGGATAATGTGATTAAAAAGTTTAATTAATTATTCACATACTGTTGGAGCTTCAAGCTACAGGTCCATAAGGTTCCCATGGTAACTCAAAAGGATTTAGTTGAGAATCGATTTTTGGGTTAATTTGAAATGTTCAAATTAACAACAGGAAATTTGATTATATATGATATAATTAAATTGATTCAATTATATATGATATAATTGACATAATGTATTTGATACATTATAGTTTAATTGGAGGAATAAATATTTAAATATGATTCAAATATATTTTCTATGAATAAGATTCATAATTGTTAAATTTAATATAAATATGATTTGTATTAAATGTCATAAAATAGAGATAAAGAACTATAGTTTATATTGTCTATGATACAATATTAAAACTATAGGTTATAAATATAATATGATAAGTTGGTTATCATATTTATTTATATTATTAATTATTTTGAATAATTAATTCATTTTTCTCTCTAACCACCTTAGTGGGAAGTTAAGTAGTTTTTGTGGCAAATTAGGATAAATAAAATATGATTTTATTTTTCTCATAATCTGAGTTACACGACAAACAAAAATATCTATACGATAGTTGAGAGAGCATATATGATAAGCTTACAGTCTACACGACTGAGTAATCTTGCTATACGAAAGTCTTCTTCTTCCTCAATCGTCTTCCTTCTGCAAACTCCTAAACTCCCTCCTAACCAAAATAGTCAAAGTCCACCACTCCTAGGTTCTCATCCTGAGAATACTAAGGAAAACAAGTGGTAGTGTCCTCTCTCTTTAGGTCGAGTTCTGTTGTTTGTTCGAGGAGTTCGTGTTTGTTTGAGGAGTTTGTAATAGTTCGAGGGATTTACATGAACAAGAGTTCTTCAAAGGTATAATCACTTGAACCTTGTTTCTTATTCAAAAGAATGCTGTAATTTTTATTGAGATGCATAAATTGTATGTTTTACTATAAATATTTGTTTCAATTGAAATGGGATTTGGATGATCTGCTTCCGCTCATAGGTTCTTTGTAAAACGAGTTCCTTGACTTGGTATCAGAGTTAGGTTGTGGTTCTAATTCCAAATTCCATTTTCTGTATTGAAATCATTTACAATTTGGTGGGTTTTAATTTATGCATTGTGTTTAATCCTTAAATGTATGTGGATGGCTCGTTGATGGATGTTTTGAGATAGTTGTCTTTGTTTTGGCTTTCCTTTTGAATTGCAAAAGTTAATTTGCAAGGGCCCATACGTTTTTGGGCATTAATTCTTGCAATTGAGTCTGTATTCGTTCTTGTTTTGAGTCATTCGTGAAGCTTCAGATGTAAAGGTTGCAATGTGATTCGATGGAGAAGAAGAAACGTTGGTCACATCGTGTAGCTAAAGCTAAATGATCGTTTAGATTTAGCTATGCATTCATGTAGAGTTTTTTGCACGATCATGTAGAATTTGCTAAATGATCGCATAGTTAATGCTACGCAATCGTGTAGAATTGCCTACACGATCAAGTTACGTTGGTTGCATAACCGCGTAGGTGCTCGAGAGGTAAACGATTTCACGGTATTTGATACTTGACGCAAGGAATTCGTGTTAAACAATCGTGTAGACAATTGTGCACATCGCATAGTCAGTAGCTACACAATCGCATAGTGTACGATACTTGGCACACGCTACACAATCGTGTAGACTATCACGCTCATGGCATAGTCTTTAGCTACCCGATCGTATGGTATGCGATATTCGATGCATGCTGCACGATCGTGTAGTCTTTCATGTTCATCGCATAGTCCAAAGCTACGTGATCGTTGCTACGCGATCTTTTATACTCGACGCTCGTTGCTCGACGATCAGGAGATTTTCTACACGATCAAGTTGCAAGGCTTCAAGGCGAGCGGTTCAAAACCCGGTTCACCTGTTCTGATCTGGTGGACTTAAGCTTTTGTAATAGTTTAGCCTTTATTTTTCCGATTTTGAGATCCACTATCCCGGTCCATCAACTTTATTTAAATATGCATGTGATGTATGTTTATTATATATGCCATAATGTATGTCATATAGTTTTAAAACCCACCATAGGTTATACATTTTTTTCATGCATCATTTTATAAGAGTTATAATATATGCATGCATTATAGCATATCCATGCATCATTTATATTATAAATGTTATAATATAAGGTTGTATGTATGTATGAAATGTATTCTATAACTTAGTTCATTACTTGTTTGTATACATGTTATATATTAGTAATGAATGAACATTGCATGAAGCATGACACTACCTTAGGTTAATTTATAATTGTTATAAATAACTTATATATGTCTAACTTGCAATACTGTTTGATTTTAATTGTTTCATTTTTTTATAAAAGTTATAATTAATGAATTTAGAATTAAAATCAATAATAAAGAGTTGCATGCACACCTTAGGCTTTAATCATCTTTTAAAAGTGTTTTAAAATTTGATTGAGAGACCTAGATCACGTTACTAATGAGATTAGAAATCTAAGTTTAATCTTTTAAATCAGTTTAATAGGATTAAATTGATTCCTAATAAAAGATTAAGTATGTAATAAATGTATTTATAAGGGGACCTTTTGGCTAAGGCTAGTTCTGGCTAGGCTGGGGTACTTAAGTCAATGAAAACGTCGTACCCCTACTTGGGAACCTATCTGGAAAGGTGAATTAGATAGATTAATTACATACATGCAAATTTGATGAAAATCTATTAAAGAGTTTAATAAGACTTGAATCAAAGGTATTTAATCATCAAAGAAAATGTTGTTTTTTATCAAATTAAATAAACTATTTAATTAAAATCAGTAGCCAGATTTACTAAGTTAATGAACCCTAGGTAGAACATTCAGTGGGAGGTAAATAGGTATAGGATACTTCACTTTAACCTCTACACATTTCTCCTTAAAAGTTCACACTGGGAGATCTATCCTCGGCCTCGAGGCACCATGGGAGTGTCCCCCTACGAGTGGCATTTGGGTAGGTCAATACCTAGGTGAATGGAGAGAATGTTCATAACAAGTGGGA
>NC_052355.1:23708455-23709675 GCF_009727055.1 Benincasa hispida | reverse complement strand
GAAAGGGACGTGTGACAACATATTCCTCGGTCTCTCTCATTAGGTTGGATAAAGTGTTTGTGCATCACCTCGTGGCATCATGGGTGTCCCCCTAAACGTGGTAGTTTTGCACAACTCTTTATTTTATCTCCAAAAATGGATAGGGTTTCTTTAGTCTCCTGTCTTAATCGGCTTTTCCCTAAGGTTGGCTCATTAGGGTGGGACTTTAGGACCTAAAATGAGGGGTTAACATATTCTGAACCAAACAATAGTGACTATTAGATTCAGTTACAAAGAATTGTTTCTGTTTAATGGTTGAAATTATCTCATTTTAGTGAAAGAGCACTTGATCATCCTACGGTGACTTTTCTCCTGCCTCACTGAAGCATCATTGCAAAATAGATGTCACTTAGGGTACACTAGACTATTTTGCTAAAACTTGATTTGTTTTCTAAAAGTGGTTTAATGCAAGTAGACTTAATTAAGTTTGTTCATTTTTCAGCAATTTAAATATGGCTACCGCGACTTTAAGTTTGCTTGCCACTGATAAGTTAACTGGCAAAAATTATGCTAGTTGGAAAAACACCGGTAATATGATTTTGATCATTGATGATCTTCGCTTCGTCCTTACGAAGGAGCGTCCTCCTATTCCAGTTCCTACTACTTCTTGAAACGTTTGAGACGCATATGAGCGATGGAAACGGGTGAACGAGAAGGCTCGAGCACATCTTGGCCATCCTTAACAAAGTTTTGGCCAAGAAGCATGAACCCATGTTCATTGCACGCGAGATCATGGAGTCCACGAGGGGAATGTTTGAACAACCATCCGCGCAGCTCAAGCACGACGCTCTAAATTACATCTTTAACTCATGGATGAAAGAAGAGGACATATGTTTGGGAACATGTTCTCAATATGATGGTTCATTTTAACGTGGTTGAGATGAACGATTCTAGCATCGATGAGGTCAGCCAGGTTAGCATTATTCTGGAATCCTTGCCAGAAAGTTTCCTTCATTTCGTTAGCAACGATGTTCTGAACAGGGTTGACTACAACCTTACAACTCTACTCAACAAGTTGTAGACTTTCTAATCATTTTTGAAAAGCAAGGAGAAGAAGGGTGAAGTAAATGTTGCTTCATCATCTAAAAAGTTCCACAAAGGTTCGACCTCTAGAACTAAGTCTGTACCTTCTTCCTCCGACACTAGAAAGTGGAAGAAGAAGAAGGGTGGTAAGGGGAAGG